>NC_081429.1:41843358-42021298 GCF_949786415.1 Peromyscus eremicus
CGTGAGGCATTGTGACCAACCACCTCAGGCTCTTGCCAACATACCTTCCTGTCGTAGTAGACTGTTTCCTCCAGCCATGATACAAAATAAACCCTCCCTGCCTTAAGTCATTTCTGTCAAGTATCTGGTCACAGCACCAAGGAAGGCAGATAATACACCATTGTCAGCGTAGTTGGTATTGGTGCACATTTGATGATGCAGAAAAGGATGAGTTAAAAAAAAAAAAAAAAGCCGGGCGGTGGTGGCGCACGCCTTTTTTTTTTTTTTTTTAATTTTTATTTTGCAATACAATTCAGTTCTACATATCAGCCACAGATTCCCTTGTTCTCCCCCCTCCCCCCCCCACCTTCCCCCCGAACCCACCCCCATTCCCACCTCCTCCAGGGCAAAGCCTTCCCCACAGACTGAGATCAACCTGGTAGACTCAGTCCAGGTAGGTCCAGTCCCCTCCTCCCAGGCCGAGCCAAGGGACCCTGCATAGGCCCCAGGTTTCAAACAGCCGACTCATGCAGTGAGCACAGGACCCGGTGCCACTGCCTGGATGCCTCCCAAACAGATCAGGCCAATCAACTGTCTCACCCACTCAGAGGGCCTGATCCAGTTGGTGACCCCTCAGCCATTGGTTCATATTTCATGTGTTTCCGTTTGTTTGGCTATTTGTCACTATGCTTTATCTGACCTTGGTCTCAACAATTCTCGCTCATATAAACCCTCCTCATTCTCGTTAATTGGACTCCCAGAGATCCACCTGGGGCCTAGTCATGGATCTCTGCATCCAGATCCCTCAGTAGTTGGATGAGGTTTCTAGCACGACAATTAAACAACCTGGATGCCCTTCAACTGAAGAATGGATAAACAAAATGTGGTACATATACACAATGGAATACTACTCAGCAGAGAAAAACAATGACATCATGAGGTTTGCAGACAAATGGATGGATCTAGAAAAAATCATCCTGAGTGAGGTATCCCAGACTCAGAAAGACAAACATGGTATGTACTCACTCATAACAGGATACTAGATGTGGAACAAGGATGACTGGACTGCTACTCACATCACCAGGCAGGCTACCTGGAAAACAGAACCCCAAGAAAGACACAGGGATCGCCCAATGACAGAGAAATGGAATGAGATCTACATGAACAGCCTGGACATGAGTGGGGGTAGTGAAGGGCGAGGGTCGAGGGAAAGAGACCTTGGGTGAGTGGGAGATCCCAGCTGGATCAACAACAGAGAGGGAGAACAAGGAATAGGAGACCATGGTAAATGAAGACCACATGAGAATAGGAAGAAACAAAGTGCTAGAGAGGCCCACAGAAATCCACAAAGATACCCCCACAACAGACTGCTGACAATGGTCGAGATACAGTCCGAACTGACCTACTCTGGTGATGGGATGGCGCACGCCTTTAATCCCAGCACTCGGGAGGCAGAGCCAGGCGGATCTCTGTGAGTTCGAGGCCAGCCTGGACTACCAAGTGAGTTCCAGGAAAGGCGCAAAGCTACACAGAGAAACCCTGTCTCGAAAAACCAAAAAAAAAAAAAAAAAAAAAAAAAAAAAAAAAAAAAAAAGCACCTAGAGATGACTAATTAAAAAAGCTTTTTTTTTTTTTTTTTTTTTTTGCCTGGTTGCGATGGTGCACGCCTTTGGTTCCAGCACTGGAGTCAGAGGAAGGTGGATCTCTGAGTTTGAGCCAGCCTGGTCTACAGATTGAGTTCTAGGACAGCCAGGGCAACACAGAGAAACCCTGTCTTGACCAAAAAGAAAGAAAGAAAGTAAGCTGTTTTTGCTTTGTTTTTCTATTTTCCTATGTAAGACTGTGTGTTAGTAATGCCGCTTCAAGATTGGCTTCTGGGGAGAACTAGTTAGTGGAGTGTCCCTCAATGTTTAAGCAGTCTGTCTATCCCACTTCTTATGTCTCTATTAGAATAGGGAGTGGTGCCCAGTGGCGGCGGCGGCGGCAGCGGCGGCGGCGCACGCCTTTAATCCCAACCCTCTGGAGGCAGAGTCAGGCGGACCTCTGTGAGTTCAAGGCCAGCCTGGTCTACAGAGCGAGATCCAAGAAAAGCTCCAAAGCTACACAGAGAAACTCTGTTTCGAAAAACCTAAAAAAAAAGAAAAAAAGAAAAAAAAACAAACAGGGAGTGGTGAACTCCAGGAGTCCAGTCGGAGAGAGGGAGGAGGGATTATATGAGCAGGGGGAGATAGTCAAGATCATGATGGGGAAATCTACAGAGACAACTGAACCAAGCTCAAAGGAACTCATAAACTTTAGACCAATAGCTGTGGAATCTGCATAGGACTGGACTAGACCCTCTGCATACGGGAACAGTTGTGTAGCTGGTCTGTTTGAGGAACCCCTGGCAGTGGTATCAGGATCTATCCCTGGTGCAGGAGCCGGCTTTCTGGATCCCATTACCTATGGTGGGACACCTTGCTCACCCCTGATAAAGCTGGGAGGGGCTTGGTCCTGCCTCAACTGAATGTACCAGGCTTAGCTGTCCCCCCCATGGGAGAACTTACCTTGTTGGAGGAGGGGATGGAGAGAAGGAGGAGGGATGAGAGGGGGATCTGTGGTTGGTATATAAAATGAATAAAAATAATTTAAAAAACAGGGAGTGGAAAGTAAGAAACAAGCAGGAAGCACATGTCTTTCTCCTGGTTGCCTAGAGTCGTGTAACTGGCCCCATGAAGAAACAGAGACCGGGTCTGTCCATCACTTGTCTGTCTACCGTGAGTTCTTCACTGGTTGCATAGTTTGTACTAGGCATGGTAAGGGAACAACATAATCTAGCTCCCAATGACTGCACAGTGTGGGGAGGATTCACGGCTGATGGGAAATCCTGGGACAGGGTGGTGAGTATCATGGCTGCAGAGTACAGGACATTATGGCAACCCACAATCCGGGCTGGTTCAGAAAGTCTTTGGGAAACACTGGGGACAAAAATGTCTAAGCAAAGTTGAGCGGTGACTAAGAGTTGGCTGTACGCCAAGGTGGGAACGCATCGGTTCAGGAAGAGGGAATTGTGTGAATGCAGTTTCTCAGCAAGACACCAACGCAGCCTGTGACGAAGCCCTCAGTACAGTGGAGTACGGCAGTGAGAGGCATGAGGAAGGATAATGTGACCTTAGAGATCGGGGTCAACATGATGGACCCTGTAAGCTATGTGTGAAAGACTGGGGCTCTAAGAACAAGGGGAACTCCTTGAAATGTAAAGTGGACAGTAACATGGCTGGCCAGATTATAATCTTACTCAAAAATTCCGTCAACGATGGTTGTTTTCTTAATTCTACCTGTGATAGCTGGGTTATTTCCCCATGCCAGTCTTCACTCGTATTAAACGACTGGCAAATCACAGTAACTCTTACTATTGATACTATCATTCCATATGTGTCAATGAAAACCTGAAGGAAGAGAACCTTAATCATGTACCCTAAGCCACCTCGCTAATACATGGAAGAATAACTCCAAGGAAGATCTATTTTACTACAAAACCGGTGTTCTTTCCAGTGGACCAGGCTGCCTTCCAGTTACACTCCGGAGTAGCCATTGAATGAGAAGGCCAAAATCTATTTGAAAGCTGACTAGAACCAGAGGAGTGTCAAGAGACGGGGGCGGGGGGAATGGGTGGGGGTGGGGGGTGATGGTGGTGGTGGTGGTGGTGGTGCAGGAAGCGTAGGAGGCAAACTGGGTGGGAGAAAAGAGTTAGGTGAACCAACTGCTTTTCATTAAGATTCTACTGCTCAGATCTTCTCAAGTGTTCAAGACGCTGTCCACCAACTCATGCAATAGACCTTGTACAATATACAAGTTTCTTTCACAAAGCACAGTTTGATTACACAGGCAACGCCCAGTACCCACTCCTTACATTGTTTGAGTTTCTAGGTTCATCACAAATAAGGGAAATGAAAATGTTATACTCTCTGACCAATGATGACTGGGCCTTTTCCCCAGTAGTCTTGGGTTTACATGAGGCTTTCTTTTTTTTTTTCAGAGCTGAGGACCGAACCCAGAGCCTTGTGCTTGCTAGGCAAGCGCTCTACCACAGAGCTAAATCCCCAGCCCCACATGAGGCTTTCATATATATATGATAAATAGATATATAGATAAATAGCCATTACCTCTTAGTAATGTGACGGTATCTGCTTTTGTTGCTGTGTGTCAACCACATTCGCTTGGTGTTTGAATTCCCTGATTACTGACTTCTGTGCCAAGATTGGTAGGTGTTCCTAACAGCTTTCAGTGAAATAGGATACCACCATTCAATTGCTTTTTTTCAACATGAAAGGGTAGAGTTTATGTATAAGGTATATTTAGATACAATTTAAGAATTTTCAGAGTGAGATTACTCTTAGGGAATATCTAGTCCTGTCTTTTATTTTTGTAGACCTGGGGAAGATTCAGATTAGCTTAGAGACATGTTCAACATCATTTCCTGATTCCCTAGGCAGTTGCTTGTCCCTAAGTATTATTACAGTGAACTGTATGGCCAGTGGCTGGTAAAATAATTTGGTTTGAAGAAATAAAAAGCATATCTATTTTTTTTCTTCAGTACTAGGAGTTGAACTCAGGGCCAAAGAGTACTAGAGTGGTACTTTACCATGGAGCTACATCCCTAGCCCTTTAATATATATATATATATATATATATATATAGATAGATAGATAGATAGATAGATAGATATAGTTTTATGTATGTATTTTTCATTTTATGTATATTTTTTCTATATATGTGTGTACCAAATACATGCTTGGTGCTCACAGAGGTCAGAAGAGGGCATTGGATGGTTGTGAGTCACCATGTGGCTGCTGGGAATTGAAACTGGGTCTTCTGTAATAGCAATGGGTGCGCTTAACCACTGAGCCATCCCTCCAGCCCCCTTTTGTATTCTTTTATTTTAAAGGAAGGTTTCACTAATCTGCTCAGATTGGCCTCGAACTTATGATTCTTCTACTTCAGCCTGCCCGGTAGGTGGGATCAGCACCAGGTTCAACATTAATCCCTTACTAAACTCAACTGTACAAGTTAACTCATGGAAGTTCAAATAATGAGAACAACGTGCCTAAAACTCAAAATTGTCTGTTTTATAGCCAACAGAAAATAAAGAGTTTTTTGTTGTTGTTGTTCTTTTTCCTTTTTGAAGGAGTCTGCCAAGCTCCATCCTCATGCGGTCAGTAGGAGCATGGGAAGGGATGTTCCAGTAAAGGGAAAAGACTTGATGAGGAAGAGTTTGATTTAAAAAAAGAGTTACTTGAGCTCGCCTAGTTTGATTGCAGTGTTCCTGCACAGCAAGGAAGTGGAGCATTTAACATCTTGCTCACCTTCTGCTTGACCCCTTCCTGCCACACCTCTGTTGGGAGACAAAAACAAATACAGGCTGAGAATTCCCAGGGGTTGAGGGCCAGGTAATCCTTTCAGAATGACTCTCACCTGATACTCCCTGACTAAGGTGGGACTCGGAAAAAACACGAAATTCTCTCTCTCTCTCTCTCTCTCTCTCTCTCTCTCCTCTCTTCTTTGTTTTCTCTATTCCTTCTTGCTTAAAAATAGCCACCGCCCAATCCCAAATATTTTCCATCTCTGCTGTAGAACGCCCTGGTGTAGTTTCTTTTGTGAACTATTCTCCCCAAAGAAAAACAAGTGACAGTCAGAGACTTAGTAAGAAAGGATCAGACTTGGTGACCTGGGAAAATTTAAAGAATGATTCAAAAACAAAAACAAAACAAAAGAAAAATGTTGGTTTTCCCTTCACCAGGAAGCAACCAACCGTGAGTCTGAAAACTCAACACAACCATGGTGAATTTTTTTTCCCATTTCTCCCACAAAAAGGGGCGTGGGAGACGAGAAATGAAGTATGGCGGCTTGAAATCCAGTGTGAGTGAGGTTTCCTGGTAGAGGCTCACTTTCTTTTGTGCAGGCAACAGGCATTCCATTTCCTCAGAGGGGTCCTAGCCCATAGCACTTAAGTCAGCTCACAGCACAGCCTGTGGGTCCTCAGATAGCCTGCATACCAGGTATTTACAGTACAATTCATAACAGTAGCAAAGTTACAGTTATGAAGGAGCAGTGAAAATAATTTTATGGCTGGGGGGGTCACCACAACACGAGGACCTGTATTAAGGGGTTGAAGCCTTAGGGAGGTTGAGAACCACTGTCTTAAATAGACTTCGTGGCTGTAGACTGAACAGAGAGATATCATGGAGAGACCAGACTTTCTTCCCGGTTTCTCAGAATCTCCAGTTGTATGTTAAGGTTTAATACTCATTTTTTTTTATTTTATTTAGTGAGTCCTTTACTGGAAGGTTAGTTTTGTTTGTTTGTTTGTTTGGCTGTTTGATATTCTCTTCCTGTGGAGAGAACTCTATTTTCTCTAAGATTCTGATAAAATGGTCTGGGTAGAAGACACAAGTTCAGATTCCCAGTACCCATGTGAAAAACCAGGCCTCGTGGCACGGACCTGCAGTTCCAGCTTTGGGGAAATGAGGACAGAAGCCCTGGGGTTTTCTGGCTATACACACTCCCACAGATGTACCTTTCTAAACATACATACGCACAAGCGAGCAACTGTGTTTGAGACAGGCTCTCTCTGCGGAGCCTTGGCTGTCCTGGAACTTACTCTGTAGACCAAGCTTGTCTCAGACTCACAGGGATTGGCTTGCCTCTGCCTCCCAAGTGCTGGGTTTAAAGGTGTGCACCACTACCACCAGGCTGAATTTTTTTTTTCCTTCTTGACAAGGTTTCTATGTGTTGTCCCAACTCTCCTAGAACTCACTATGTAGCCCAGGCTGGCCTCAAACTCAGAGATCCACCTGGCCCTGCCTTTCAAGTGCTGGGATTAAAGGCGTGCGCCACCATGCCTAGTATAAACACCAATTTTTAAAAAAGGTTTATTTATTTATTTTATGTATGAATATTCTATCTGCATGTACACCTGTATGCTAGAAGAGAGCATCAGATCTCATTATAGATGGTTGTGAACCACCATGTGCTTGCTGGGAATTGAACTCAAGACCTCTGGAAGAATAGCCAGTGTTCTTAACCACTGAGCCATTTATTCAGCTCCAAACATGAATATTTTTAAAGACAGTTCCTCACTATGTAGCCTTGGCTAGCCTGAAACTCACTGAGTAGACCAGGCCAACCTTAAAAAGGACTAAATTTACTGTTATAGCCTGAATTGATTTCTTTTTTTTAAGATTTATTTATTTATTATGTATACAGTATTCTGCCTACATGCATGCTTGCAGGCCAGAAGAGGGGATAAGATCTCATTACAGATGGTTGTGAGTCACCATGTGGTTACTGGGAATTGAACTCAGGACCTCTGGAAGAACAGCCAGTGCTCTTAACCGCTGAGCCATCTCTTTTGCTCCCTGAATTGATTTCTTTTGGAACTGGTAAATTAAATACAATCTAGGCTCAGGACACTCGAAGAGAGAACGAGTAAATTCTTTTCAGAGTGATGACTCCCAGATGTGAGGCTCCTGTGTGTTTAGCTGTGGAAAGTTAACATAGGAACCCAGGTGGCTAAGTCCTTCCAGAATTAGAAGGAAAACTTACTAACCTGCTGTTGATGCTATACTGTAAAACTAGTGTGGGAGCAGCAAATATTTTAAAACAGGCCTTTTCGTGTTGTTGTTTAAAGGATGAAAAATGAAACCAGTGCATAATTATTGAATATGTACTGCATACATGGTATTGTACAAATATGAGGTTACAAGAAGTATTCTTCAGGTAGGCACTGCATTGTACTAAGCATAGGCTTTCTTTTCTTTTCTTTTCTTTTCTTTTCTTTTCTTTTCTTTTTTTTTCTTTTCTTTTCTTTTTGCTTTTCCCTCCAAGAGATTTTCTAAGTGCACTCGCACAGAAAATGAAAACCGTGTTCCATCAGAGAAACACATTCCAATTCATTGAAACTGGGGAATCTGTTTGTGTGAAAAACACTTTCATCCACAGAGCCTTGTGTCTGAGCCTGCCGTGAAATCAGGGCTATAGGGTCCGTTCACTTTTCTTCAGGATTGCAACCCACCAAAACTTACAGTCAAGAAGTCTGCCCATAGAGCCAGGCGGATCTCTGTGAGTTCAAGGCCAGCCTGGTCTACCAAGTGAGTTCCAGGAAAGGCGCAAAGCTACACAGAGAAACCCTGTCTCAAAAAGAAAAGAAAACAAAAAACAAAAAAAAAAAACCCAAAAAAACAAAAAACAAAACAAAAAGAAGTCTGCCCCAACGACTAATTCCTGAGTGGAGTTTTCCAGGCTCTTACAGAAGCAGCAGCAACAGCAGCAGCAGCAGCAGCAGCAGCAGCTAGCCTCTAGCCTACCTCCCTTGGGGGAATCTGCTGGCGAAAATCCCTCTTACAGCTCTTCAGCGCTCTGCTCAGCCCTTCCCTAGACTGTCAACTGGCCAAGTCAAAACAAAGGCGCCCCCAACACTTACAGATGCCAACACAGTGGACTAGAAATCGCAAATGCGTTATTCATTGAATCCACGTCACACCTTCTGAGGCAGGTCCTGCTCTTGTTAGGTGACGAGACGGAGGGACCCATGCCACCATGACACAGGCCACCATGCCTGGCTCTTATGTGGATGCTCAAAAATCCAAGCTCAGGTTCTTTACCAACAAGGCTGTCTCCTCAGCTCCCTAACGATGTTTTTTTATTTAATGCAAAATAAGGTATATCTGTGGATTAAAAACTGTGTTGAAACCGTAATAATTAATAAAAGCCTGAAATTTCCAAGCTTTCTGTACTTACCCCCTCCCAGAGGCAGTTACTTGCATATTTAAGTACTATGCGTTTTCTCTGACTTGTGCTTCCTAGATTTTATAGAGATACATAAAATCACACACATACACACATGCATTTGCACTCACACAAACTCACACACACACACATGGACTCACATACACTCACACATGCACATATACTCTCACACACACTCAGACAACATACTCATACACACACACATACATATGCATGCGTGCACACACACACACTCACACACACACACTCACACATGTATATGACATGAAAGTAAAAATAAAACATCTAGAGGGATGAAGGTGACTGATGGGAGGAGTAAGGGGTAAGAAAAGGGGGTTCAGGGAGAGTGAGGAGGAGGGACTCTGACATGCAATATAAACTTGTAATAAAAGTTTAAAAAGTAGTTATGAACTAAAAAAAAATTAATATGATGGATGGCACTCCACAGAGTTGTTCTCTGGGTAGTATTGCCTACAAACAGGAAGCAGAACTGACTAGCCCCAGATGAAACCGTGTCATAATACAAACCCTACTGTAAAGTAACCCAGAGTCCTACTGTTTAGGAAAAGCCCTCTACTAGCTGTTAGAGATAGAAAGTGAGAGGCCAGGGATGTAGGGAGGAGAACCTACCCAGCAGGACGGGAAGTTGTCTTGACTATAGTATAGGATATTTTGTGTATTCAGGAACTGGCAAGATTGTTTAACAAGAACCTGAAGAGATGGCTTGATCAGCTGGTGCTCTTGCAGAGGACCCTGGTTTTTTTTTTTTTTTACCCCAGCACCCACATGGCATCTTACATCCACCTGTGACTCTCGTTTCAAGGGGTCCATGGGGACTGCACACACATGCTCCACACACATACCTGCAGGCAAAACATTCATACACATAAAATTAAAATATATAAATTATTCAAATAAGGAAGATGGCCTAGCGAGTATAAACATTAGGCCTGCAAAGCCCATGACCTTAGTTAGAGGCCCAGAAACCCAAGGTTGAAAGAGACAACCAACTCATGGAAGTTTTTCCGCTGACCTCGACACTAGAGCCATGGCAAGTGTGCACCTGGACATGAACACACACACACACACACACACACACGGGCATGCACACACACACACACACACACACACACACACACACACACACAACCAATAATAATAAAAAAAAGAACAGGTTTTCATTTGAAGGTATCTTTCTTGCTTTTCAGTGAAAACCTCACTGTCTCTGTCTCATCCCCTCGCCCACACCAACCATTCTCTCAGTGTCTGTCAAGATGAAGAGGACTTGCTAAAGGGATGCTTCGGAGGGGCTGGCATCACCTCTGGGATCATCAGAGGAGCACACAAGCAGGGCATAGCCAGGAGCTTTGGCACGGGAACCCAAAGCCAGAGGAGCAGCTCTGCATGCACACAGATCTTAGAATCAGAAGAATTTGCACAAGCACCCAGATTTCTACGGGCAGGGTAGCCTGGCTGTCATGGCGATGGAATGTTTCCATGGGGTGTGCACTCTCTCCTCCTCGAGAGCTCACAGTTCTCCTGAAGTCACTTATTCAGTGCATGAAAATTTTAGCTTCGTAGGTTTCTTGACTAAATGGGAATTAAACCATTGTCGACTTTTAATATCCCTTCCTTTTTGATTATTTATCATATATATATATATTTATATTTTGGTTACTACTGAGGGGTCGGAATGGTCACTTCTTGATGAGGCTTTCTCCTTGAATCAATCTCTCTCTCCTGAAAATGACCTGGGGCTCCTTGCACACAAACATCGAAACCAAACAGTCATATTATCACTGTGTTCCTAACCCTAGAGACACTTAGCATGGGCGTGGGTTTGCATAACAGGGAAACTAGTATTGACCTGGTACAAATGCTAATTAAAATGTTAAAAAAAATCTCAGGGATAATGCTGCAATGATACAAAGAATGCGTGTGTGTGTGTGTGTGTGTGTGTGTGTGTGTGTGTGTGTGGACACGTATAAAATACAGGGATGTATATGTACAGAAGTATGTGCTTCTATAGCTTCTGGAAGTCATGAATTATTTGGCAGTGGACACAAAGTTCAGTCTAAAAACAATAAGGAAAAAACAGTTCATGTTGAGTGGACAGAGAAAATTGTTCCCTGTTCTCATGGAAGGTGTTGGTGACTCACTGTGTACTGATGCATAAGGTACCTCATTTACCTGTCCCATCCTTCACCTTTAGAATGGGCACTGGGACACCTGACAATGTCACCATTCAAAGGGTATCTCCAAAGCCTGAGACTCACAGAGTCAGCACGGGTATAAAAGTAAGCCTTTCAACACTTTCTAGGGTCCTCTGATATGAGGGTGTTAGTCCAAAAAAGAAAAGCCAAATTTGGCTTTACAGACAAACAATAAATTATAGGAACACGGGGAGAGTTGACTGGGAGAAAGGCAAGGAAAACTAAAGACTAATGTTCTTCAGGATAGCATCTATAAACCTTACTTTAAAAAAGTATTTTCCAGGGAACTGCTAGACCCACATTCCAGCCTCTGCTGCTCAGACTTCCCTCCAATTCACATCTTCAGACACCCGTATGGTGAGACAATTCAGCATTGAAAGGACACGGGCTCACAATTAAGTATCAACACATAGAATACCTCAGTCTCTCTCCCTCTCTCTCTCTCTCTCTCTCTCTCTCTCTCTCTCTCTCTCTCTCTCTCTCTCTCCTTTAATCTCTGGCAGTCCCTGTTTAACAGAATGTATGACAGCAAAGAAAAAAAATCTTTTTCCTTTTGCCCTTTTTTTGAATCATTTTTTATTGTAGGAAACAGAAGTTTCTGCTGTCCTTGTGCTCTGATCCAATTCAACACTTTTGCTTGCTCACTGTCAAAACGAGGAAGCTGCTTAGCCACAAATTCTCTAAAGGAAGATTCAGAAGAAAAAGGAATTGCAGCTAATCCTTTCCCAGGTCACACCTCAAACAGGTCTCGGCTAATAGGGAAGTTAGTTTTATTTCAAATATAAACATGCATTTTTACAATGTGTTCAAGGGATCAACCCAGAAGAAAGCAGAGTCAGAAGTCCAATTCCACATTAAAAGATTAAGGGCCTGCAAGATGCCTTAGTGGGTAAAGCCGGGCTCGCGCTGCCAAGCCGGATGACCTGAGTTCGTTCCCCAGAACCCACGCCATCCATGGAAGGAAAGCGCCATCTCTCTCTTAACTCTCTGACAAGTTGTCTTCTGAACTCCCTGCATGTGTGCAGCCCACTCCCATAAATTAAACAAACAAACAAACAAGCAAACAAATAAATAAATAGCAATTTTAAATGATCAAGTAGGTGACTAGAGAGGCAGTTCAGTGGTTGAAAGCACTTGCTCTTTCCAGAGGACCCAGGCTCAGTTCCCAGCACCCACATGGCAGTTCACGACAGAGGATCTGTCGCCCTCTCCTGGCCCCCAGAGGTACTGTATGTATGTGGTCACAGCTGCACACGCAGGGGAACCTCCCACGAACAGTAAATAAATATACATAAAGCTAAAAAGAAAGATCAAGTAGAAAATACAATTTTCAGTATTTGTGATGGTTTGTTTGAGAATTTCTGTTATAGTCCCAGGAATACAAACAGACAAACTGTCATTCTGACTATTGCGTGGGAAGATGCATAGAAGACATTTACTACCTTCTGAAAAATCCTTGGAAGATTTGATAGGCCAATGTGTAGAATGAATTTCTCCAAGAGAGATATATGCAGCAAGCAGCAATTTTCAAACCCGAAACTATTTTGGTACAAAATAATATGTCTGTTTTAGGAAAAACAAGCTGGATATTGCCAGCATAAAACAAAATTTCCCTTGGAGCTCTGTGTAAATTGTCTGGGGTGGTGAATCAACAACTTAAAGTCTTGATACAAAGTGTCACTCTTGGCGTGTGTGTGTGTGTGTGTGTGTGTGTGTGTGTGTGTGTGTGTGTGTGTGCATGCGCGCGCATGCTGAGGTCAGAGAAAGGCATCGCGGGTCCTACTTTATCACTTTATTCCTTATTCTGTTGAGACAGTCTCTCACTGAGCTTGGAACCTGCCTGGCAGCCAGGAAAACCCAGCTATCTTCCTGTCTTCAGCTTCGAGGGTCCTGAGATCGCAATCTTTGAGGGTGCAGAGACCACAGTTGCCCAGGTTTTAGTGACGGTGCAGGGGGTCTGAACTCAGCTTGTCCTACTTTGAAACAAGCATTCTTATCCATTAAACCATCTCTCCAAACCAGGGTTTCTGTCTCCTTCCGTCCTAGTCATGTGTCAGTCTAATATTTATGCTGAAATGTACATACTTCTTGAGAAATAAATGTGGGAGAAAAGTGATAGCCTAGTCCTACGTGCAGTGGAGGGCGGTGAGACCAAAGAGAAGGATCCAAGTGGAGTTTTACAGAGGAGGGAAGTCCGTGAGTACCAACAGCAATGATTCCAGATCCCTGTTATCTACATTTAGGCAACATCCTTTTCTGTTTTGAATGGACACGTGGAGTTTGAGCAAAGTTCTCCTCAGGAACCTACTTCATTCTCTTAGTGCAGAATCTTACTGATTTCCATTAGCACTCTTTTCCTCCGACCTTTCTCAGTTTGGACTGATGCTTCTTCCTGTCCTGTGTCCCAACTCCACTGGCCTATAGTGTGAATCTCCAGTAGATGTGGGTCTATTTTGGTGTGAGGAGGATCTTAGCCAGGGAGTTTGTTCTTCTTCTGCTTGGTGTATCCTTCCTGTGAGAACTTCTGGCTGTACCTGTGCGTTGGAATTTTCCAGGCTCCAGGTCATCAACAGACAATTTCAGAAGAAATCTGCCTAGCCCAGCATTCCAGCTTCAGTGAACTGTAATTACTGCCAACTGTGGGAATATTAAGAAAAACATATTGAGAAGTCAAAGCAATAGATATCAGGAGATCCCATCAATCATTTTAAGTAACCGGCTTTTAAAAATACAGAAGCAAAGTGTACAGAACATCTAGGAAGGGAAAAAAATACTAAGGAAAGCAAGGGAGGAAACTAGATATTTTCTCTCAGATTGAGTCTCTAGAATATGAGAGAAAAGTGAAGAGATGTATCATAAGGCAGGAAGACCGCAAATGGAATTGGTTGTTTCATAACTTTAATCACATTCTCCAGAATCACAATTCAAGGAGAACATTTCTTCCCACCGTATGGATCTTCCCCTTCTGTTGACTTGTGTCTTCCTTGACAACAAGCAGACAGCACCCTGGCAGTCTGCATGATACAGCCCATCCGTCATGTTGAACACACCCCATGGCAACCACCAGTCTGATTCAAGGCAGGATAAGGAGAGTTCAGTGCACAATGCGGTGTTTAGGGAGGTGATCTGGAAGCTTTAAACAGGCAGCGTTGGCAGAAACTGTTTTGTGAATGTGTCAGTGGTATCTCAAGTACATGAAAAACCAGATTTACTGTACCTGGATTCAAGATTAATTTTTTTTTGTATTTCTGAAGTGTTTACTATTGTATAGTAGACAAATATTATCCCTGTTTTTTAGCTGCAGAAACTGAAATGTTGAAAGGTCAAGCAACATTCACAAAGTTACGTGGTGAGTCATCTTCTGAATCAGGAAATAAATTGGTGGCCCTGATCCCCTTTTCCCTGATTTGACCAGCCAAGAAATCATTTAGCACTCTTTGCAAAAGTGTTTTTCTTTATTGCCTTGCACTAGGCACTGAACAGATTTTTCTGAGACATAAAAAAATCATAAAATGTAGTATGGGTTGAGGAGCAATAGAATTCAGTCAACAACATTAATTTATCATGCAACTGGTTGGATGGACCATTGGTTGAATACAGAAACCAACATTTTCAGTCTCAGTTTATATTACCCATGCCTTAAAAATCTGCACATAGTGCCTCTTTACCTCCAGAAATATAGGAACACGTATCCCCATCAGAGATTTCAGAAGAAAGTTGTATAATTAGATTATATGCTGCACTTTGAGTTGGATGACCTGAATTACTGGATATAAATTTAAAGAATGGTGATGCTATTTTTCTTTGTCATAGAACTTCATGATAAAAAGTTCTATGATAAAATAAAATAAAAACCTATCTTTTTATTTTAAGCTTTATTATAAAAATTAGCAAATATAAAAACATCACACGACAAAATTAACCAGACCCAAAGACTGCACAGCTCAATGAACTACACAGTGAGAATACCCATTCCAACACAGCTGCGGAGCTTCACATGGGGTTTTATGCTTTCACTACCAAAAGTACTTATATGCACTTACAATAAACCAAGAATTTTTGAATACTTGTGATTTTATTAATAAAAATATTTCAGAAGAATATTTTAAGGGCTAGGGAGGTAGTTCGGTAGGTAAATCACCTTCTACCCAAGTAGGAGGTCCTGAGTTCAAATCGCAGTGCCCACGTAAATGCTGAGTGGGTAGAGCAGCCCCTTTGAAATCCTAGTGGTCGGGAGACAAGGGATTTCTTAGGCAAGTTGCCTAGCTAGACTAACTTAATTAGCAAGGTCAGGGTTCAGGTGACAGATCATATCCAGTCTTTGTGATGGTCACTTCAGCACTATTCTCAGTGTGGAAGGAAGCTTTACCATGTCAGACAACTCTGTCCCTAAAGGTTTATGGGGTATGACTCCTTAATCCTTCTCCGGCCTGTTCCATTGTTTTCTGTTTGCACCATCTTTAGCTACAGCCCTTCAAAGCCTGGGCTCATCAGTCTAACAGGAATTTTGCTTTCAATGGCCTTTGGCTTTTAAAAGGAATTTCTTAGCTATTGGGGAAGAATAACAAGGAAACAAAGTAGTAAAGAAAGATTTAATTATTGTTGACTAGAGGGCCACCTGTCATAGTCCAAATATCAGTTTGAAGAGTCTGAACTGTAGACCTCCTAGGCTCACTCCTTCCCCCAGACTTCTAATATTTCTGCCCTGTTCTGTGTGGAGATACCATCAAATAAACCATCCCAGACCAAATAAACCTCCTTCTGGGATCTGGGACTTTGTTCTCCTTACTAGTCAGTGACATCTCAAAAGCTTTCAGCCTGACTTGGTTGTACTATAGGGGAATCAGAATGACTATGTTTGCATCAGTTGAGAACAGCATTGCATGTAAGCAGAATAGTGTTTCAAGGAGACAGTGCCCAGAAACAGAACAATATCAAAAATGTCCAAGAGCTGAGTCCCTGCCCCCCTCCCAACTCCCCCACCTCCCAAGCTGCTGCTTCCTTAGCTGAACCTCGGGTTTCTAGATTTGGGTTTTGAGATAAGTGGCCTTTGTCAGTTGGTGTTATAGATGAAGAAACAGAAAAGTTCCAAGAGGAAAAAAAAAATCCTTCTAGACTACATAAGCACAGATTGGGAAATCTTGAATGGAAGTCCCTCTACCTTTAAAAGTCGAGCGCTGTCTGTATTCATAGCTGTACCCACATCCCTGAAAGATGTTACCTCTGTGACACACTGAGTGATCAGGTGATAATAGTTCCTGTGTTACTTCCCCCAAACAGGCCACACTCCCTTGAACATTAAGTTAGGGACTATCTTCAGGGACACCCTATGAGTAGTAAAAATAAACAAACTAACTCGTTAACTAACTAGGCACCTGCTCCTATAAAGAGACGTTGGAGATGATAACGAAAAGTAGTATATGGCAAGCATAATTTGTATGTCGAACCACAGCACCTCATTAACAAAGAGAACAAGTATGTTAATATCATCTTGTTATCTCTCCATATGCTATTTTCCAAAGAGGAGGAAAGTGTCGTGTACTGGTCAGTTCTCATCATTTGTACAGATTGGTTGCAAGTTCCAACCCAGAAGTCCTAGGAGAAATAAAAAGCGAGGCCCCTATGAACTCTGTCCTGCCGCTGAGGAAGAGCTAGACCTACGTGAGGTGTGGCTCTGGGTAGGACACATTATTTAACACAGTTGATCCATTATCCCTGCACTACCAACAGCCAACAGCGCTACCGCTCATGTGTGAACAAAGCTTATCTAATAGGTGTATTTTCTCCTTGAGGCACATCGTAGATGTCTTGCCCATAGGAACCTTGGACAGAACTCTGCCAGGGCTGATTTTAAACAGTGAATCACAAGTTTTATTTTAAAAAAAGGGGGGGGGGAGGGGACTTGTTTATAGTTTGAGAGCTAAAACAAGGAGGCGGGGCATGGCTGTACTCTACCTTGCCCTGCTGGCACTTCAAACCTGTTGCCATGTGTGCATGCCAGTGAATGAATGCACGATGTCCTGAGTACCGAGTTTAAAGTTATGAATACATCTTAGTGAGAAGATGAGTTCACAAATGTGGAATCGGCAAACTAGAGAATCAACAGTTGAGTGGGTCAAAGTGCTCGCTGCGCAGATATGGAGGACCTGAGTTCAAATCTCCAGCCCCCACCTAAGAAGTTGGGCATGGCTGTGCATGTCGGTAAACCAAACATTGCAGGGAGGAGACAGTTAGGTCCTAAAAGCTTACTTAGCCAGTCAGGCTAGCCAAAGCAGCAAGCTTCTGGTTCAGTGACAGGTCCCATCTCAAGGCCATCAACTGGAGTTCAATACAGGGAGGCTCTAGTATCCTCCGTCGGCCTCTGCCTGTGCTCACAGGGCCGTAGACCTGTGCAGTCACAATCATGCTACACATGGGGGTGTTGGGAGAGAAAGAATCAATACATAATGTATAAATAGAAAAAAATCATGAATGGCGTTTATATCCCCAGCCCGCTTCTATGCCTAGCCGCAATGGGAAGTCAGTAGACTCGGTTTTTAAGCTGGGAAGCTCAGCCATCAGTTATTAGCACACTCATCAACTTAGACTCAAGCCTTACCATTTCAAAGCTGCTGAGGCATTTTCTTTTTTCCTTCCTCCCTCCCTCCCTCCCTCTCTCCCTCCTTCCTTCCTTCCTTCCTTCCTTCCTTCCTTCCTTCCTTCCTTCCTTTTTGGTTTTTTGAGACAGGGTTTCTCTGTGTAGTTTTGGTGCCTGTCCTGGAGCTCGCTCTGTAGACCAGGCTGGCCTCAAACTCACAGAGATTCGCCTGCTTCTGCCTCCTGAGTGCTGAGATTAAAGGTGTGTGCCACCGCCGCCGCCCGGCTTGCTGAGGCATTTTCAATGATCGTGCTGAGGCTAAGTCAATTGAAGTATAAGGAATTGAAAATCACTGTGTCACAAAATTAAATCAGTCTGAGGGATAACAACTTAAAATAAATGTTAGTAATAACATATGATTGTAGGTCCAAAATTGGAAGAGAGTGCAAATTGGAAGATGCTTTTGCATGCATGCCAGATTTTCATTTCAGCATAACCATTGCTGTAATATCCTCCCACTAACTTTTTCATACGAAGTGCTATAATCCCACGCAGTCCACATGATGCTCTGTGCTATTAAGTGAAGTGACAGAAAACTAAGCCAGAGAACAGCAGAGTGATAGCTCCCAGTGACTTGGAATCCATACCTAGAAAACAAGTGGTACACACACATCACACAACGCAGAAGTCGGAAGCGAAGTATCAAGGCGTTTGATAAACGGCGGACTTCACGATACGGTTTTATTATCAGTGGGCTCGCGTTTCAATGGAAGTCTATGCAAAATGATTGCTGCGGGATGTCACAGACAGACTTGGGGAGTTTTATAGTCTGTGGGTTAGTTATAGCATGCTCGATTTCTCTGGAAGAGTTTAAGTTTCAAAAGATACAAATAGAAATGTGCATTGATGAGTATAGGGGGAAAAGATGTTATTAAGGCTACTGTACAGGTGGAAGCAATTGCCATGCCGGCAAAAAAAAAAAAAAAAATGCTTGAAAACAGTTCAGAGTAACAGCAGGGTTGTGGACCCCTCTGAGTTTCAGAAGACCTAACAGATCTGGCTATGCCCAAGCCTGCAAAGTCTGAAGTTCAAGGAAATTAATTCCATGTATAGCAAAGCCATCTCTCTTACGATTTTCTAACCAATGAACACTGCGTGGGAAATTGGTTCCATATGGTTTCAAGTCATTTATGCAACTTGAATAATTAAAATATTCGTTGGTAAGAGCCGCCTGGTGTCTTTAAAGTCAGGAAATTATCTTATGCCAAAAGTAGACAAACTCAAAAACCCAAAGGTCAAGTTAAGTTTGAAATCTCACATTCCAAAATGTAATTATCTTAACAAAAACTACTCAATATTCTCCTCTTATCACAGAGTAGAGAAAGGAAAAAACCCGTTATTCTTGTACAGGGTTATTTATTCATTTTCATACTTGAAAAGAGGTTGCTTATATATCTTTCTTTTGCTAAATCTACAGCTGAGTATTATTGGAGAAGAGCCTAGGGTAGCAATGACATTTTCAATAAAATCCTGTCAGCTGTTTTTAGAATAATAAATACATTTTGTTTCAATATATCTAAATATTTCTACTAGGAGTTGGAATTGTAATTCCCATTTTGTAGATTTATGAATCAAGGACTTCATGTCAGGTAGCCTGAGGAAGCATATTCTAACTGAATAGGCTGCCTGTAATACTTTATACATAGTTACTGCTTGGCAGGCATTAAGGAGATAGACAATAACTTTGGCCCAGTGAAAAATTGTGCAAAGCCAGGGTTAATCTATTTACTTCTGGAAAGAGAGATTTGAGTAAAATGTGAAAATGAGGAAAATTATAAAGTTGACAGTGTTTCTTGTACATAGATAAATTTGAGCTGAAGACCTGTATTCGAATTCTGACTCCCCCACTTAAAGCTAGGTCTATGACTTTGGGCAAGTGGCTTGATCCGATTCTCCCCCCACCCCTTTTTTGTCTCTAAAGCACTTCATATATTGAAAAGTCAGGGCTGGGGAGATGGCTTGGTTGCTTCGCAAGCATGTGAATCTGAAATACATCACCAGAGACAATGGAAAAGGAGCTGATGTGTGGAACTCACTTATTATCCCAGTATTGGCAAGGCAGAGACTGGCGGGTCCCTGGGTCCGACCTAGTCCCTCTAAAGAGTTTCAGGACAATATGTGACCTTGTGGCAAAACCAGAAGATGGGTAGTGCTTGAGGAATGATGCTGAAGATTGTCTTCTGGCTTCCACATGCAGAAGCACACATTCAAATTGAAAAGTACTACATAAATTAACAATACTGGGAATAATATAGAAATATCCCCACCTATAATGAAACTGGAAATAAATGAATCTATCTTATTATTTATTTTATCTGTTTAATATTAGAAACAGTTTTTTTCTCATCCTCATTATGACATACAATTTTACAGAACATGAAACCATTCTGAAAATTATATTTAGAGTACTACAAAAATCTCTATTTCCCCATTTTGCATTGTATTTGAAAAAAAAGTAGTCCTTGTTTTGACTTATTCATTCTAGACTTAAAACCTTTTTAAAATATGTTGGAAAACTAAGGGAGCTGACAAGATGGACAGTGTCCTTTCATATACAGAGCTCTTTTAAGAAAAAAAAAAAAAAGGATGTCGGGGGAGAAAGGAAGAAAAGAAACCATTGGGTTGGAAACAAGCTGATACCTGCCAGAACAATCCACGGCAATCACCCTTTGCTGTGAATATTGTATTTATGCTATAATTAAAAATGGATTTAAAAGAACTAGGGCAGAGCAATCCTGATCGCTGCTGGCCTTCACCTTTGAGAACAAGAAAGCTCTGGCGCCCTGGCGTTAAATTTAGCCAGTGGCCCTCAGCTAAACCAAAGCTGTCCTGCCAGGCCTTAGGGTTGAGAGTGCTTTGACAATAGTTTCCCTCTTGGAGATGTTTCTAGTAAAACAGATGGGGGAATTCGAATTGTTTTTAACATAGAAATGCCCTGAGTAGCTAAGGAACTCAATGCAGTCTTCCCTTCTCTTAACGTGTTACCTAGAGCACTAAAATGGAAAATTTTGAATATACTGGTTCTTTTCTGTGCTTTACTGCCCTTTCAATGTGCTATTTTGCCCACTCAATGGCTACACGACACTGTACAAGGGCCGTGCTAAATCTTATGGCCTTGAAATGGACCCTCTTTTCTCTCATCTGAAGAAGTGCTCCCTTTCCCCCACAGGTGAGATGGCTGCTTCTCTGTTCTTTGCCCTTCCCCCCTCTCCAAAAATACTGAGTTCCATTGTGTTTACCCAGAAACCAGGCTTTGTGGCAATTAAGAGATTCCAACGTGGCGCAGGCTAACGTACCAGTAGAGCTGGATTCCAGCTTTCCATGGTAACGCCCAACTTCCCTTCTTTAACCACCTCCTTCGAGTCACCCAGACAATTCTAATCCTACCGCTGTGGTTACTCTGAAAGCCATCCAGTTTGGTTATCAGAAAGGATCTGTCTTAAGCAAATATTTGCCCGGGTCTGTTTTACTCTTTTGGGGGGAGAGAGCAAAGGAAGGGCTGGATTCGCTTAATCCCTTTTGATCACACATTGTGGATGAGAGAGAATGTAGTCAGGGCTACCCGTACTGGAGCCTAGCTTGCGAGGAGACTGACACTTCATTGCTGTGATGATCGATGATTGTAGACCGCAAGGGCCTTGATGGACTACTCATCACCAGGGTGACTATCACATCTTCTTGCCACCCAGTACACATCCCTTCCTCTGCATGGCAGGAATCCAGGAACATTCCATGAGGGTTACAATATTTTCTTTTTTACAATAATAGGCCTTACCTTTTTCTTGGTTCCATGAACTCTTTAAATGTCAAAGTGATTCACACGGGAGGAACTGATCCTGCACTCCTCATTGAAAAGCTCAAAGATTCAAGATCTCTCATGAAGTGGAGGGAGGTTATCTTCTGGATGATCGGGCAGTGGGTGTTTACCTTTGGCACACACAGGCCTGCACACAGCCGGCCAATCTGTTGGAGGGAAAGAAAATGAGAATATCCTGTAATGGAAGATTTTCTATAAACCTTAACATTTCTACCCACTTCAGGTATCCTGAATGACTACAAAGACTATCCTAAGGAAACCAAATGTAGCTATATTTCCAACAAATATCAACATGCCAGAGGTTAACCTTTTATTTGCTTCACATCAAATTCTGAACTAAGTTACCCCTCAACAAAAGACCAGGTCAGAACGAACATATCTGTACACTCTTGCAAAAGAAACACCAGACCTTGATTCCTGAGTAAAAAAAAAACATACTGAACACTTTAAAATTCACTCAGAACTATTTATCGAGTTGCTTTTCTGGTATATACTAGACCAGAAGCCCATTCCTTCCCTTCCTGACTCTGTCGTACCCACACCTGCCCAGTCAGGGATGACATACTACTAATGGCTCTTAAAAGCTCTCTTTTAACTGGAATCACCCTCATCTAGTGCCCCATTTTCTCCTCTTCAGAGACCTTGAAAGACACGTTCTTTTTGTCCTCACTTGGACTTGAACTTACTCCAATCAGACTTTTGTTCCTACAGCTCCAGTTAAGTGATCAGTCTTGCCAAAGCCATCAAGAGTCTTCATGGCTAAATGCAGAAATCAGTTCTCAATCCTGATTTTACTGTTAGTAGCATTTCTGACAAATAAATCTAAAAGTTGCCTGTACTGTAACTGTAGGAATTATTCTAGGACCCCCCAGCATCAGTCTCCTCTCACCAGGTGATGATCCCCAAATCCACTTCTTCAACCCAGACCTGACACTCATTTGAAGAAAGAATGGATAAGCCAATTAATTTTCTACAGCCCATCTTAGGTGTTCCAACAATAAACTTATTAAATGTGAGGGGAAACACAGCATATGGCTTGACTTTGCTCATTTAACTGCCTTGGGTAACGTTTCCTTGTTAACATTACTGATAAGACTCTGAAATATGGTTTTATTTTTCAAGTAAAAAAAATTATTGAAGATTGTCAAACACTGAAGTGTTTTTTTTTTTTTTTTTTACCCTAGGCTTCAGGAAGGAGAGAGCGGTACCTGAACAGATGTCATGCTGATTCCATGACAAATGTCATCAATGAAAAGAATTCTGTGTGTGCATGTGTGTATGATAAGTGTCTGGTGTGTGAGCATGAATATTGGAGGAGAACCTCAGGTGTCCTCACTCTAGCCCTTATTCCTTCGGGACTGTCTTGAATCTGGAGCTCAGCTGATGGTTAGCAAGCTTTAGTCATTCTCCATTTCTGCCCCCACTGTGCTGGGGTTACAATTATATATGTGACCACATTCAGCTTTTTGCGTGGGTGCTGGGGATTTGAACCCAGGTCTTCATGCTTGCACTTTTATCCACTGAAGTATCTCCACAGCCCCAGAAGACAGGCTGAGACTCTGTAGCCTGGGATATCCAGGAACCCACTACAGATCTAAGATTAACCTTTTACTATGCTGATTCTCTTGACTCAGCCTTAGGGGTGCTGGGATTACAGGTGATACCTGTCTTATGAAAGGAGTCATTTTTTAAAAAGGTTTACTTTGTAGTGTGTGTGTGTGTGTGTGTGTGTGTGTGTGTGTGTGTGTGTGTTTGAGTGAGTGTACGTCACTTGTGCAGAGGTGCCCTCAGAGGGCAGAAGCAGATGTTGGATCACCTGAGGTCCTGAGCCTCCTGATGTAGGTGCTAGAAACTGACCTTGTGTGTCTTTCAGAGGAGCAGAGACCTCTTTTAACCACTTCCCCATTTCTCCAGTCCCTGAAAAGAATATTTGACGTCAGTCACTGCCCATAATTAATCTGAATCCCAGTTCTCACGAAACTGCAGTGAGGAAGATACTTCCCTCACATTTACCTTCTGCATAGGCCCCGCTCCTTATGCCTGCGCGTCCTGATTTGGGCTCAGCTCTGAGTTCCTATTATTGGCCTGTATTTTCATGACCAGGAAGCATGATGCCCAGCAGGTTCCTAACCTGTCTGATCCTGTCCCATGCTTGGTAACCAAGTCCTACTTTACTGATTGTGGTCTATTTAACTCCATGCTTCCTGGTTCTTGACCTTGGCTACAAAGAAGATTATGAAATATTCCGAATAATCTTTATCTAGGAAGCTAGCTTCCTGTAATAAGAGGCCCCTGATGGGAAGATTTTAATTTCTGCATGGATGCAGCAATGGAACTATGGACTAGATCTGCACTGTTTATGTTCTTCCTGTGGATATGTGTATGGTTAAACCCATATGAGCTTGCTAAACTGTTTCTCTTAAAAATGGTCCCCTCCCTTTACCATGTGACATTTACAACTGACTTGGAGTGCCTGGGACTGGCATTGCTAATCCCTGCAGTGAAAAGAATTGTCTTCTGGGTTAAACCCAGTTTATTTCTCAGTTAAGAATGAGTGCACAGGAAGCATGTGAGTAAGGATGCAAGGGAATGTTGATAGCTTGTGTTACTCTGTATGGAACAATTTAGTCATAGGGTAGTGTGGTATGGAAACTACCTTTAAAAACTGTCATATTATTTGCTCTCTCAATAAGCAAGATGATTAAATAGGAGGAGAGAAGCAGGACAAAAGAGAAGGGAAGGGGAGGGGAGGAGAAGGATAAGAGGGGAGGGGAGTGACAGGATGGGAAGAGCAGAGGTAGGATTCACATCACGTAAGACCCACTAGTGAAATATTTCACAAAGTATGGGAATTGGTTTCGAAAACTTAGCGTTCTCCCCCACAGACATAGCTTAATTCTAGGAGGTCTTAGTAGTGTATTACATAGTTAAAAAATTAACTTGGATGTGTCATATAGAACATGGAGAGGCTTAAAGGAAGAGAAATTCATTAGACTCCCAAGGACTTTTAATGTGATAAATAAACTACATCAGGCCTTGAGTTCAAGTCTACTTTATGACTGTGTTTTCAAAAGGGTGTGTTTTATTGTGATCAGTTTAAAATACTGGGATAGTTATTATTTTCGTACTGATTCTGCCTGCCGGCCAGCCAACACAGCACCTTCTCTTTTCTATTTGTGTGTGTGTGTTTCCATAGAGGAAAATCCAAGTCCTGTAAATTATCTTATAAGACCTTAGAGTACTTTAGGAACACCGCATTTATGATAATTTATAAATATTATTAATGGCAGCGAGGGCAGAAGAGTTCCCGATTCAAAGGGGAAAAACTAACGTTTTCACTTGCATCTCCCAGCAAGAGCTCCACGTAACAAAAGCTGTCATTGTCCGGAGCTCTCCCGGATGCCCGTATATCAGGATCCCCAGAGGAGATGCCAACTTTTGACTCAGCAGAAAGATTGATCCCTGCTGCTGGATCCTCCCATTTGGAATAATGTTCCAGACGGTTTGTGCTACCACTCCCTCTGCTGAATAAATACATGAATTCGGCTTTAATGATGTGTCAATCATTCCTTAATGTGAAATTCCCAGAAATGTATGATAGAAAGTCTTTGACAGTCATTTTACAAGAACCAAGAGTACTTTACGGCTTTCATTCTTGGAAGACACCCCATGTCTAACATTTCACACGCATAGCCCGTGGGGGTCTCGAGCATGGACAACAAGGTTGCAAAAGGAAATGTGGTTGGGGGAATATGCACCCCAAAGAGTTCCCATGCTTGTTGCTTTAGGCTTTAAACGTTCGTTTGGGATGGCTGGCTTAAGCTTCAGGATAAAGAGGAAGTACTGGCATGGTTAGGGTTAGTGCCACCCATCATGTTCCTGTTAGGGTGGGGCCTTGAAGAAAACTGTAAAATGTAAAAGAATAACTAATAAGCCAAAGATATCTTGTTATTGTGAATATGTATATGTGTGTATATGTACATCCATGTGTGTATGTATATGCATGCATGTGTGCATGTACACATATGTGTGTATGCATATGTATATATGTGTGTGTATGTACATGTATGTGTGTATTTATGTGTGTGTATATATGTGTGTGTTTGTACACATATGTATGTGTATATGTGTAAAAATAGAGGTGGCTTTGGTAACAGTTGAAGCATAAGCTGCAGATTGTATTGCTAAGTCATTTGACTGGTACTCAGTGAGTTGCCTTTCTATGAATTCTTCCCCTGTCTTGAAATGACTCCTTATAGCTCGCATCCAATTTAGAGATGCATGCATAGGCTGTGGGTGGGATAATATTAACCACTTGGTTCCTCAGGAATGTGGTGACCCTTGTCTAAACAGACTGACACTTGTACTACACGGATTTTCATGTCACTGCTGTTGCTCAGACTGCTTTTGGATTCCTCACTGGGGGAAAAAGGTATTCCTAATACAGAGCTTCAGCAATCATGTGCTCGGATTAATCTGTCATCACGGCGCTGACACTCGGCAGCAAAAGTTTAGAAACTCCGTTTTCCTGGCTCCTGAACAATCTTTGGCTAATGGAAGGAAGGCAGGTAAGGTGAGGCCCCTGGGTTATATATTTCTGAGAAAAAAAAAAACCCATAGGTTTATCAGATAAACATAAATCAGAGAAAGTTGAAATTATTTTGAGAGAAATAGGTTTTGGAAAGTTTTTGTAAGAACAGCATAGAGAGGTCTGTCATCAGCAAGGTGTAAGTCATTCATAATTAGGATTTTCTGAGCGATGACTCATGTCTCCTGGATAGACGAACACAAAAGCAATTAGTAGGGTGTGAATTATTTGGTTTCTAAATGGCCTGACACTTATGACAACCAAATTTAGATTTTTATCTGTCCAGTGCTGATTCAATGAACATTTTTTTCTTAGAATCGGTGAGAAACTTAAAAAAAAGAAACAATTTAAACTTAAAAATGCTTATACATTCTACTCAAAGAAAGGGAACGTGATGGAAAGATGTGGTTCTGGGGCAGGCGTCTGATGCCCAGCACCAATGGAAAAAAGCCGAGTATGGTGGTATATGGAGTTGGAGAGAAATAGAAGAGGATCCTTGGAACTGACGGACCAGCCAGTCTAGCCAAATAGGGGAACTCTGGGCTTAGTGAGAGAAAAAATCAGGTGGAGAGAAATAGAGGAAGACTTCTGACATTGACCTCTGGTCTCTACATGTCTGTATGTGCACAAGGATCCTCATGCATGTGCACCTGCTCACACATAAATGAATACAACACAGACAGACAGACAGACAGACAGACACACACACACACACACACACACACACACACATGCACACATGTGGTTTGGATAAGAAGCCACCAAATAAGGCATTTGGTTTGAGTATGCACATCCAGTATAATGCTGCACTTCCCATCCCTTTGCACTGTGCCCATGCGAAGCAGAGTCCTGGTGAGTTATTTGCTCTGAATTCTGCAGAGATCACTCCACACACTCAAGGTTGTCTCATTTCCTCACTCGAGCAAAATTTATAACCTGAATGCACACACTGACACAAGCATAGAGAACTGAGGACCACGAAGAGATTAAGAAATTAATCACATCCCTGTCCGTGGTTCGGTCCCTTTGATTTATTTATCTGAGAGTTTACCTGCGACAGCGCGTATGACAGACAGCATGCTGTTTAGAAACAATGTCTTCGGAATGCAAATGAGCAGGATCTCAATACAGACCCTATATACTTGCGTTTGGGTGACCTTGTGCTGTTCAATTGTCCCTCTATGCCTCACTCGACTACTTCACAAAGCTCTTGTGCGGATGAAACAAGCACACGGCTTAACAGATCTTAAACTTGTTGAATTTGTCTTTTGTGTTTTGTTACCGAGTCACGGGTACCCAGTAAACTGTGTGGTGTATCATGGCTGCTTAATGAATGTCTGGTGAATCCTTGCATACAAGGTTTTTCATGGTCCCCACTATATAGTAAGCAACTATGACAGAGACAATTGCCACATTTAGGGCCTTTGAGAATATCTTTAATGATTTCCCAATGCTTTTGGAATAACTCTCAAATTCCCACAAGGCCTTTCATGATCCGAGTAGTTTCTGTGATTATATTTCTATCTTGAGTTATTCTAGTTTGGTTCTCTCTCTCTCTCTCTCTCTCTCTCTCTCTCTCTCTCTCTCTCTCTCTCTCTCCTAATTGCATTGCTCTTTTATATTGTCTCAAGTAAGTGAGTGGAACTGTCCCCTACATTGAAGCCTTTGAATTGCTGTGTTTTCCCATTCTACATCATTTCCCATTCAATCTCCTAGTCCTTCTACTTAGGAATTCTTTCACAAGAGCTACTTGGTCAAAGCGCCGCAAACCTTCCATGAGTTGTACACTAGCCTACTCCATGGCATGCTAGAGCAGGAGGTCATGATTAGCTTCTTGCACACTCAGCTAGTTCACATGGATTGGCATAGTTGAAAGTTTTCTTGTGTCCTGGCTGGCCAGCAGTCGGGGCAAATCTCTCCCACTTGTGTCCCGGAGCACACAGAGGCTTATATTAATTATAACTGCCTGGCTATTAGCTCAGGCTTATTACTGACTAGCTCTTATCCTTAAATTAACCCATAATTCTTATAGATCTTTAGCTACATGGCTTGGTACCTTTTCTCAGTTCTGCCTTGACATCTTGATTCCTCTGTGTCTGGCTGGCAACTCCTGATTCAGCCTTCCTCTTCCCAGAATTCTACTTGTCTCTTGTCCCACCTATACTTCCTGCCTAGCTACTGGCCAGTCAGCATTTTATTTATCAGCCAATCAGAGCAACACATATTCACAGCATACAGAATGACATCCCACAGCAGATTGGGACCTGGCTGGTGACTTTTCTGATCCTTTTCAGACCTTCTTCATTCCTGTCCCTCCCATCTTCATCTATAGGTACATAATTATAATTCCTAGTATAAATCATGTATCATATAATACCACACATATTCTTGCTTCTCTGATTAAACAGTGATTACTAAAGTTACTAGAAATAAGAAGTGTAAGGACTCTCAGAGTACCAGAACCATAAAGATGAGTATGTGGGGCTCATTCTCACTTTGGAATTAAGGCTTAAATGTTCCTTCCTGTGGCCAGGGACACCAGTAATAACCAGAAAGTTATTTTAATGATCATCTGGGGCCATTGTAATCAAGTACCTAACAGAGAAAAGGATTTTGAATGAACTTAAGACCATTCATAATACATTTTAATAAAAATATGGTTTAGAATGAAATTAATTTCTGTCTTATAACTGTACAAGAAAATATGTGTGGGGGGTGGTAGTGGTGTTGAGATTCTAAATTACCAAGTAAGCATACTGGATTAAGGTAATAGGAAGCAATGTTTGATTCAGGGAAAGGTGGGAAGAAGGTATGTTTGGTTGTATTAAAATTTGTTGATAAAGGAACATTGTATTCTGGGTTCATGTGCCTATGAACAGCAGAGAGGAAAATAGACTAGCTGTGGTTGGATAACTGAAGAAGACTAGACTCAAAGATCTTCTACACCAAATCAACTCAAAATTCCACCACTTTCTTTCTCTTTTTAAAAAACATGATTCAGTGTGTGTGTGTGTGTGTGTGTGTGTGTGTGTGTGTGTGTGTGTGTGTTTACCTGCAGAGGCCAGAAGAGGGCACTGGATCCCTTAGAGCCAGAGTTGCAGAGTTTGTGGCCCACCTAACATGGGTGCTGGTAAGCAAATGCTGGTCTTCTACAAGAGCAACTGCTCTTAACCACTAAGCCATCTCTCCAAGCCCACCAGAGGTTTCTTAATGTCCTATGGGTGAAAGTGTCTAAAGGCACAGGGAATGCTAGAATACTGGAGACATTTGTTATCTAAGATCTTCTCGTTCATCTCTTTATCTTGAGAAGATCCAGAAGTCACTCCCTTCACTGGGGTGGTGCAAAACTGAAAGAAATATATTAATAGCCTCCTCAAGGCCAGTGGTGAGAAGCAGATGTGATTTGGAGACAATCCCAAAGGTTCATGTGTTAGAAACTTGGTCCAACACGTGATGGTGATACCAAGAGCAGTCGGGACATTTAAGAAGATGAGAACCAGGAAAGTCTTGTCTCACCTTTGCCTTGGTTTCCCCCCTCGTCATATAACCACTCCCTCCAGTGTGCTGCCATCCACCATTAAACAAACCCTCACCAGAATGGATATGATGCAGTTTTGTATTTTTAGGCTCTGAAATTATAAGCTGAAAAAGCCTCTTTTCTTTACAAAGTATTTGTCTTCAAGGTTTCCCCATCGAGCTGGAAAACTGACAGTTAACAAGTAAGAACAAACAGGAAAGAAACTCCTCCCTAAAAGTGAACTGCTGGGATCCAGTGGTAATGATGGGAACAGCAGAATGTTACTAGCTGAGCCGCAGCACATGGTGATTACAATGTGTGGATATGATGATCGTATTGGGCAGCAGAGCCAGGGCACTCATTAAGATAACTTGACCAACAGAGCTACTGACCTTGGGTAGATAACAATGATATCCCTAGAACTGAAGTCCGTTGGTAGACTACTCAAGGCTTAAGTAGATGAATAAATGAAACTCATATTTGATGAAAACGACCCCAGATCATCCTAATAGAATGTTGGGATCAATACATCAACTAATTCTGATGAGGGAGGGCAGATTCAGAGAATCTTGAATCAAAGGGAAATCAGATCATGTTGAAGAAGGATCCTGCTATGAGGTTATAATTTATAGAGTGGCTAGCTCCCACTCTTTAGTGTACCCAAAGGGACCTATAATCACAGGATGACAATTCATTAGGGAAGTATAAATAATGAGGTTTTTAGGGAGTATTAAGCACTGTCTTTAAAAATGATATGAATTTCTGGAGACTGTCAGCAGTGTGGTCCACATTCAGAATAGAGATGTACTGAGGTCTGAGGTCAGGTGATTGATGAGCACTGGCGTGGGCCTTGAGTGTCTGCAAACACTTGCTATGAGTTAAAGAAATTATATAGTCAATATTATTCATATTGGCATGATGATACAAAATGCTGAAGCCAATAGAACTGGTTTTGCAGACAAAAATAGCAACCCCAAATAATTCTGCATATTTAGAGGAATTGCAGAGATTATTGACAGTATCGCATGCCTGTATGATACAGAAGTAATGATTCCTCAACTTGTTTGACAAAACTTATTTCATTCAACTTCCTCATTTAGTCTATGCAAAAAGACAGATGATTTTGGAGGAATGCCCGCCCATGAACTATGATAAACTTAATTGACTTAACTTCAGTAGTAGCTACTGAACAAAAATGTGATTTTTATTGCTGGAGTAAATGAATGCATTCTCTGTCTTCTATAGACACAGATATTGAAGTGGCGAATGCTTTATCTTCATTCTATATGCTATTCTGCTATCCCTAGAGCAATTTGCATTCCATGGGCAGGGCTACTATTACATCATCATTATCCTGTCTCAGGGCTATAGCAACTCTATAATTCTTGTTTATAATTTTACTGTCAGGGACTTTGATCAGCCCTTTATTCTAGGTGACATCATATTATTAGTCCATTACGTTGATTATATCATCTTGCTTGAATCTGGAGAACATGAAATAGTAGCAATTTAAGACCCTTTCAATTACGAGTGACTTTTTGGTGTGTATGCCAGAAGACAGAAAATTCTTATAAAAATCCAGAGCTCTTCTATGTTGGAGAAATTTTCTAGGGATGTACAGAGAAGTTCAGCAAATGTTGGTTGAATGAGTGATGGTTGCTTTGTATAAAGTGAACATCTGATTTTGCTGTTATCTCTCATTATACATTTGATTGCTGTTGGTCAGTCCATTAAGCAGCTCTGTGGAGATGAGAAGTAGGAAGGTACTTGTGGAATGTTAGTGTTGGTCCTGAGGTTTCAATGTCCACAGTGAGGCCAGTGAATACTAATCGATACTACTAAATGTCAAACAAATACATTTTGTTCAGTGGATAATATAAAAAGTATAATGTAATATACATACAAATCTTAATGTCGCTTCTAATAAGTTGGATAGAAGTTAGCTAACAATAAAGATACACTTTTGCCTCAGGTTATTAACATTGAAAAAGGTGGCAGTCATGTGCTTATAATGATCACAAGGTCAGGAAATGTAGATTTTTTGGGGGGGTGAGAGGGCAATTTTAGAACTCAGAAAAGATTTGTACAGATAGTGTGAACTGCAGATTTCTACTAGGCAACTATTATATAATAGTGACATTTATATGGGTGCACAAAATATGAACAAGTATGTATGTCATGACATTGTAATGTTAAGAAATTGTAGCCAGGTCTGGTAGTAATACCAGATACCAGGAGACGAGGCAGGATGATTGCAATTTCAAGACCTATTTGGGTTACAGACTGGATTCATAGTCACCTTGGACCACTTAAATGAAATCCTGTCTCTAAATTTTGAAAAAGTTAAAAAAGAAGAGTCTAGGTGCTATAGTTTAAATGTTCAGTTCTTGCCTGACCTAGGTGAGGTCCTAGGCCCAATCTCTGTTACTCCAAAAATAAAAATGGAATTAAATAGCATATCAATAGACATAGTTAATGAATTTATGGGCTACAAATACTATGCATGAGCACTCAGTATCTGTTAGAGTGTAGACCATATTTATTTACCATATATGTTTAAACACACTTATCTCTAAGAACAGAAAAGTTAGTAATGTATACAGAATCATATTCCCTATTGCAAAACATAACACACAAAACCGATTTCTGCAGGAATCTGTAAGGTGTCTTTAACAGTATTAAAGTCTGCCTCCAGGATGGTGAGCTGCGTGGAGCGTGGCAGTAATGTTTTCATCTTTTTCCATTACCTAGTACCTCAAAAATCATGTCTATATTTATTCATTTCATAATGCAAGGATTCAGATCTGAGAAAACAGAACTTCCTGTTGCATGTCCAAGTTTGAGATAATGAAAATCTCTCTCCCTTCCCTCTTTTGCTTCACTTTCTCTCTCCTTTCTTCCTGTCTTTCTCCTCTCTTCTCTTGTCTCCCCCCCTCTCACTTTCTCCCTTTCCCCCCTCTCTCTCTCTCTCTCTCTCTCTGAGGTCTCTGTAACCCGAGCTGGTATAGAATTCACGAACTCACGGTTATTCTGCTTCCGTCTACTGGTGGGATTGCAGGCATGCCCCACCACTCTCTTCGACCCTGTAGTTGACTCTTAATACTTCATTGATAAGATTATTTTCATATGTTTCAATTAAGGGAAAGAAAACAGTGGAAAAGCCAAAGAGAAGCTCTTTCTTCCTAAAGTGGTAGTTAATGGATTCTTTTGAAAAATAGAAAGTTTTACACTTATATTTCTTTATCTTTTGGTTAAAAGTGACTAGAGAAGCCCTGGTGTGATGATTTGAATAATAAATATCCCCCATAGTCTCAGGCATTTAAACACTGGATCTCCAGTTGGTGGCACACTTTGGGGAGGCTTAGGAGGTGTGGCCTTGCTGGAGGAAGTAGGTTACAAGGGGTGGGCTTTGAGAGCTTAAGGTCTTGCCCGACTTCTAGGCCCCTCTCTTTTGTTTCTTGCTTGTGGTTCAAGATGTGAGCTCTTCGCTTGCTGTTCTAGCTCCCATGCCTGCTGGTCCAGCTCCCCCACCACCTTATGCCTGCTGTCTGCCTTCATGCTGTCTCTGTTATCACAGACTCTAACCCTTGCAACAGAAATCCCAAATAAATCCAAATAAATTCTTTATTTCATAAGTTGCCTTGGTGTTTTTTTTTTTTTTTTTTTTTTTGTTTTTTCGAGACAGGGTTTCTCTGTGCAGCTTTGCGCCTTTCCTGGAACTCACTTGGTAGCCCAGGCTGGCCTCGAACTCACAGAGATCCGCCTGGCTCTGCCTCCCGAGTGCTGGGATTAAAGGCGTGCGCCACAATCACTGTAATTTAGGAAAATAATTAATACATCTGAGAAAGTGACTTAATGCAGAAAATCCTGTGCTAACAAAGTGCCAGTTGCCTGCTCTTATGCAGGATAACCAATAAAGTAGACAGGCAGACAGCTTCTTTAAAGATTTCATTGTTTAAAAGATTACCCTGTTGGAAGAAGGGATGAGGGATGGAAGGATGTGTGTGTGTGTGGGGGGGAGCGGGAAGAGGGATGAGAGGGGGATCTGTGGTTGGTATGTAAAAATGAATAAAAAAAAATTTTAAAAGATGGCTGCAACTGTGGTCTGGATGTAAAATAAATAAATAAATTTTATTTGAAAAAAGACGGTTGTGTTAAAATGATAGGCAGGATGGTGAGAGAAAAGAAACATGGAAAGGAAGACAGGAAGTTTGTTTCTGGCTCCATGTTCAGCTTTTACCTAACCTTGTAAGACACACTGAGTATCACAGCCTCTGGCTCTTCACCTGAGAGTCGTGTTAATAAACACACACACACACACACACACACACACACACACACACACACACACTCCACCCTTCCTCGAGAGGTTGACCTTTTAGCTCTGTGAACTTTCACATGAGAAGGCATTTCATAAGCTCTACTACAAAAGTAAAGCCCAGTATTGTATATTTTCTCCCCACCCCGTGTTTTTCCTTCTTAGTTCTTGAGGTAATGTAGAAATAATAATAATGAGTTTTGAAAAATATTAGATCAATATTTAATGTCTTCCTTCATCTGGGTTATAGATTCCGTGGCAGCAGAGAACATATCTACTTTTTATTCCTGTTAATTTTTCATCACCAAACATAAAATCTGTTTAATAGGCTGAGTGTGGTGGTGTTGACCTTTAATCTCAGCAGAACTCCGTAAGTTCTAGGCCAGCATGGTTTACATACCGAGTTCCAGGCCAGCTGAGGGTATTGTTGTGAGACCTTGTCTCAAGAAACAAAACAAAGAAACAAACAAAAATCTGCTCAGTAAACACCTGCATGAGTGAGGGAAGAAATAAAAATCAGTTGTTTTTACTCACGGGAATCTGTGTTTTCAGGTCACATATAAGCTCACTAAATGGATGAGCTTGTGTAAGAAACTCGAAGTCACCAATGCCCCAGATTTGGAGGTGGGTAATTCTTGGACAGTTGAGAATCCTTCCTCTGCCATCTGTGCTCAGGGGACTTCCTAGGATAGAAAGGTCAGAATCCAGTTGCCGCACCTCTGCCAGGCAGTAAAACACTCCCAGGATTAGCTGGCCCTGGAGTCTGATGGGTGGCTGGAGTCAGGATCCTGGCTTCCTGAAATTCTTAGAATCCACCAGAGTGCTTGAAGGGCTCTTGCCTTTGAAGTAACACAACAGGTGAACAGTCTCCTTTGCAGCCTCGACTTGTTTTGCTAAAACAACAAACATTTAAGTAGCAGTAGGATAATGAGATAATTTATTAGCAGATCAAATCAAACCATATCCAAAGGGCTTCCCTAGTTGTCTATTGATGGAAGGATTTGCAAAAATGTGATCTATTCCTGGGACTGAATTTGGCATGGTAGGTGTAGTTTGGTCCTCAGTTAACTTGTAGGGAAGTTCCTTTAGTGTAAAGGAATCACGCCAACATGCTGCCATTAGATTCCCTTTACTTCCTAAGCAACTTTCTCTGAACTTCACAGTAAGGGTAAACAGGCAATTCTAAAATTAAATGATAGGAATCCTCTAAACCAGCTTCCAGCTCCAGGTGGTAAAAATCTTAAAAAATATTGGATTTTCTTTTCTTTCTTTTTTTTTAACAAAGGGGAAGTAATGACTTTTTGAATCTTAAGAGGTAGTGAAAATATCTTCGAAAATGTCATAAGCTTCGAGAGTCACTTAAAATGCACCTAGTTCGTTTGCAGAGGATGCACAAACCTGAAATTTCTCAACTGGATATTCTAACAAATCTGTTGAAAGGAAGAAAACTAACTTGGAAAAGACTATTAGAATTAAATATTAATGTGTGTGTGTGTGTGTGTGTGACAGAGAGAGAGAGAGAGAGAGAGAGAGAGAGAGAGAGAGAGAGAGAGAGAGAGAGAAAGGCAAGCACCTTTCCCTCCCTCCTCCTTCATCCTTTGCATGTAGTCGTTGAGGATTCAATCAGCCTTGTTTGTGGTTTACATTCATTCTGTCACCAGATGGTGCTGCACTGTACGATGGTGCTGTGTGCAGCCCTCTTCTGGCAATCAAAGAGTTGTGGTCTTTTTAGAACTCACAGTTAAGAGCCTGACAGCTACTAAGTAGAAGGTGGGTTTCATTTCCCATCAGCCTGTCTATATTTATACCCTCTATGCACCATGCTTTATTTTTCCCTTGGTCTTCTAACCTAGTTTCTTTTACTGTCTTCCAATGTATTATTTAACAATATTCCATGATAACAAAAACCACTCAACTGTTTTAAAATTGTTTTATTTTCAAAGCGTGCCAGGTTTCTTTTAATTTTTGCAATCTGCAGGCCTTACCAAGGTGACATTTCTACTTTGTTGGACATGTCATGGCAATTGTGCTAATTTTTGTTGTTATTAAGATCAAACTCACAAAAGATCATGCTTTCCTAGAGTTTAAATGATCATCAAAGTTTGTTTTAAAGGAATCATTGTCCTGGTAAATTTTGCTAACTTCTTAAAGTACAAAGTACACTCATGAGAGGAAATGGATTGTAAGTGACAAAACACCAAATATCTTTTATTTATAATTTATGAATAAAAATTTTTCAAAGAGACTATTTTAAAACAAATATATGATCTTTTTTATGTTCTCCACTTGGTTTGTTTAGTATGTATATCTGTATGTCTGTGTGTGTCTGTGTGTGTGTCTGCATGCATATGCATGCACATGCATGCAGGTGCCCGCAGAAACCAGATGAAGGTGCTGGGTCCTCTGGAACTGGAGTTATATTTAGTTGTGAGATGTCAATGGGGATGCTAGGAACCAAACCCTGGTCCTCTGAAAGAGCAGCAAATGCCCTTAACTGCTGAGCCATTTCTCCAGCCCCTATGTAGGCCTTTCTAAATGCATATTTAAAATATATTACACAAAGTCAGTTTGATCTTTAAACTATTGTAGAAACTAAGTCCTCTCTGCAAGGTTACAAGTCCTGCCCACAGATTCCAGGCATTTTAGTCAATTCTCAAATCAGATACCATGCCTTGTTATGACTTACACTGATATATTTATACACAGTAAGCCCACCTCCCCTTCCTTTTTTTTTTCATCCAGACACCTCAAGAGCAGGTCTTTCCCTTTCTGGCCGAATCTCTTCTCTGATTCTCTACTATTTTCTCTGCAAGGATCCTGTATATCTACCAAGGAATAGACCCTGTGGCATTACTCACTATAATTGATATTTGACTGTGTAGTTTCCTTTTCTCTTTGTCTTTCATGATTATAAGTAATTCTTTTTGTGCTGGTGTCCATGCATGTGTGAATGAGTGTATGTGGTGGTCAGAAGACAACCTTAGCTATCACTCTTCATGTGCCCTACACCACCCCTATTTCCTAGAAAAGACTGCTCTCTGGCCTGAAAGTGTAATTTAGACAGATGATTGACAAACCCCTGAGGAGCTACCTGTTTCTGCTTCCTTAGTACTGGGAGTACAAGTGAGCACCGCCATGCCTGGCTGCTTGTGTGGCTCAAACTCAGGTCCTCATTTTTACAAGTCAAACACTTTACCAACTGAGTTATTTTCTCAGCCCTGGTCAAAAAAAAAAAAACAAAACAAACAAAACAAAAAACAAAAAACAAAAAAAAAACAAAAAACAAAAAACAAAAAACAAAAAAAAACTCTGCAGAGAGAGGGGAGTAGGACTCATAACAATAGTTAGGATGTTCTATTTTTAGTATTAATTAATGACAGTAATATCTGGTAGAGCAATCATCCAAACTTCAATGTACTCCATGACATATCTCTGGTGATTAGCATTCCATTCCCTTGCATATGTCTAGTGACTAGCATTTCATTCCTTACTGCAGGGTTGGCGTACCGGTTTCCATAAATGAGTGAGAACATATGGCATGTGTCTTTCTGTGTCTGGCTTGTTTCTCCCATCATAATATTCTCCAACTTTTACTGAAAGCTTTTATTGCAATGTGTTCAAATATTGAAAATATTAAAATGACATAAGTAGTAACTTCTGTCTAATTTTCCTGTTTGGGAGAGAGGGTTATTTACTTTGAGTAGTCCCCGAAGATCACAATATGTTCTAGGATGATCTGCATAGCAATGGTTTACGTAGTACTTAAAATTACCTCTTTTGGGGTACATTTATTTTTTTTAATCATTTTCAATAGAACATAGGGGTGACAGAAAGCTTCATGATGTTGCCTATGGAGAGACTGAATACAGCAGAATATATGTTTGCAGTAGAATGTACATAGATCACTTGTGGAAGACATAATTAAAACAAACAATTAGACTTAAAAGATAAAACAATTTTATAGGGATTAATGACGTAGACAAGCTGCTAGTGGTGAAGACAAAAGAAAAATCTACAGCACTCACGGCTTTCTTCTGAATTGCTTATCAGTCTGATATATTATTTGAAGGGTGGTGTTTTGGAGAGAGGGTGTGGCTTGCGGTATATCCTTCCAACAGAAAAGAAATTTAAGACACCAATGGAGTCATCCTCAGATTCACAGTAGATGAGTAAAGGATCCTATGAGGTCATTGTTAGTTATTTGGCGGCACTCTTACCCTGTGAGGAAATGTCACAAAACACAACAGAATCCACTAATAAGAGTTTTATTAAGATAAGAGAGAGAGAGACAGGTGTGCTCAGGCCTGCGGAAAGACACGTGCATTAAGGAGAGAAGCCGGGAATATGGCGCCGGCTTATAAAGGCTGGGCTGCACCTGTGCACACAGGCTCATGTGGCTACTCCATGCATGCGCGTAGATCGCATGGTTGCGCTCCCTGCTTTACGCAACCATGCAAAGCCATGGGGTCCTGGTCAAGCGAGATGTTTTGACCTGGAAATGGCTATTTTGACCTGGAAATAGCTAGACGGAAGTGTCTAGGTCCACCGGGCATTCCCAACCATGGGGGCATGTTGTGAATCTATCAGTCATACCATGGGAAGAAGTACAGGCATCACTAGATTTCTACAACCCATCCACCTCCAAACCAAGACAATTTGAATACATTGCAAATAAGGCCACGATCCTGTGATAAGCATACATTCAAGTATTCTACAGACGTGAACTTCATGTGGCGTTCATGAAAATCTACTACCAGGGAAGCGAGGGGAGAAGGAGTCAGTCAAGGCTGCTGCCAGTTTAGTTCAGCATCCAATTTTACGGTTTCTTACCTCGGTCGGTTGGAGAGCTGTCTTCAGCAGTTAGAGGGACTCAGCCCTTTCAGGGGACTGAGGTCAGTTTCTCACACTCACGACAAGAGGCTCACTATCACTTGTAACCTCACCTCCAGGGGGATCTGATGCCCTCTTCTAATGAAATTTTCCCAAGTCCCTGCCCTGAGAAAATTCCTCCCAGAGTCCTGGGGAAGACGCTATGTCCAGTATGGGGTTATCTGAGGGAAAAGAATCTACGTACACCATGCTCTTTGCCCATTTACTTTTTATTCCTCTATGACAAAATTCTATCTATACAGCTTATGTTCTGCCCTGAGTCTCAGTTCCTCTCTGTACCTACTTTTTCTGTCCCCTCATAGCCCTGGTCATAACTAAGCCCTTATGCTTTCGATCTCCTCTTTGTCCTCTGTTCCTTCAACCTCCATCTTTCCTTCCTCTTCTCCTCTCCCAACCTGATTCACCTACAATCTACAAGAAACTTTTGTTCCTCCTCACTCCTCAGCCTGAGCCATTCTGCCTTATCATCTACAGAAACTCTCCTTGTTCTTTCTTTCCTGGACACATGACTCTATGCCTCTCTCTGGAATTCTGCTCCAGTCATTACTGAACCTGGTTATGCAAAAGGCCTTATTGTCCTCTGTCAATTGCTCTGGAATGCCATTTTCCTGTCTGGAGAAGGGAGGTCTGAGCTTCATTTGCACAAGAAGCAAAGCTGTGCATCTACAGCCTGCCTGTCTCCTAGGCTCTGCGGAGGGTGGTGGTGGTGGTGGTGGTGTTCGTGTTACCTAGTAGATCAGCAGGTCTGAGAAGCTGAATTGTTTGCCAGTATGGTCTAGCAGTATATGGCCCACAAGAATTTCATAGCAGAAGACAGCTGAAATATTAAAAGCCAAGTAACACCAAATATTCCATGATACATGGCTTCCTCTAGAAAAATGCCTTGAAATTTCTAGGTATAGCTCTAATGTGGTGATATTTTATTTGTGATGAAATATGATATTTTATTTGTATGTTAATAAATAAAGTTGCCTGAAGATCAGTGGTCAAATAGCCATTAAGCAGAAGTCTGGTGGTGGTAGCACACGCCCTTAATCCAATCACATGGCAGGCAGAGTTTCTGTGTGGTCAAGGACACAGCCAAGCATGGTGACACGAGCCTTTAATTCCAGTACCAACCATAGAGACCTGAAGGTCTGTATAGACAGGCAGTGATGAGGAAGTCATGTGGCTGGGCTTAGAGTCAATGAGAAGGCAGAACAGAAAGGCAATAAAAACACAAGTCAGGCAGGAAAAAAGTCTCTCTGGGGAAGCTACTGCCGGTGGTAAGCTAAAGCTAGTCATGGCTATTGCTCTGATCTCTTTGAATATTTCCTCTGTATTTGGCTCTGTTTTTCTTATTTACTAAGATTGTTTAGAATTTTGTCTATAGCTGAATCTCTATAATATATTCTTACAGCCTGCAAAACTCTTCTAAACTCAGTTAGCATGTGTGCATGCACATGTACGAGCATGTACACACACACACACACACACACACACACACACAATTTGCTACCAATTCAGATATCAACTTGTAAACATTGAAAGAAAGAAAAAGGGGGGGGGGAGAACGTAGCATCATTTGCTGATCAAATCTCTACCTGATCATTCATTTCCCAAAGTATTTTCTTTCTTTCTTTCTTTCTTTTTCTTTCTCTCTCTCTCTCTCTCTCTCTCTCTCTCTCTCTCTCTCTCTCTTTCTTTCTTTTTTTTTTGAGTTGATAAATCCCAAAAGCATTGTTTTGTGTACATGAAGACAAGGATAAAATTTTCCTGGTATGACAAAGATGTCTTCAACATCTGTGTTTATCTTAAATATTATACAGCACTATGGGGGACAGAGTGAAAATGAGTTGAATCCTGACACAACCAATTTCATCCCACTTCACTGTATAACACAGCTGATCATTTGCAAGAACCTTAGCTACACATATTCTACTTTTTAGTTCTATATTTCAAGGTAACACACTAACTATTTTTGTGAGTTGTCAACATTATCTATAGTCCTCTAGTTGTGAAAAAAGATAATTAGCTCTATATCCTTTCTCTGTCATTCCTTACATACTTAGACTCTTTTTAATTTTTCCTACTCCCTAAACAGCCTAAGAGGTGTTTACCACATGGATTAAATAACTCACATTTATGTTATCATTATTATTTATAAAATGTTATTTAAATATCATCAGTATAGTGATTTTGTATATTGTTGATTTGGAGATTTTAGTTCTGCCTGTACTTTCTCCCACTCCATCCCTGTTCCAGCTCGACCATCCCGTTCCCTTACGTTCTCATCCCCCATGTCCTCTGGCTCTTATAGCCCTCTTTTATCTTCTGTAGTGTTACCTAGCCCTAGGTACAGGAGTTGTGTGTAGATGTATCCATTGAGGCTGGGAACCCTACGATCAGTTAGTTGTTCTCTGCACGATGACCAGTTGTGGTTTTCTGCAATGGTCTCTGCTGTGAAGCTTCTTTGATGAAGGGTGAGAGCTAAGCGTATCTGTGGGTGTAAGGACCCATTTAGAATGCAGTTAGAAATTAGGCTCACCTAGTTAAGTGTCAGCAGCAGGTTCTCCTCTAAGATCCATGACCTCACTAGCCTCAGGGGTAGTTAATTAGTTTTCTAGTACCAGGAATGAGTTTCCTCTTTTTTTTTTTTTTTTTTTTTTTTTTGAGCGAACCTTGAGTTCAATTAGATAGCTGTTGGTTACTGCCAAGATAGTGCACCTTTAGAGGTATTTGGCCAAGCTGGCCATTGCTGTGGTGTCCACGGCTTGTAGGTATCACACTGGGTAGGACTTGATTGCCTCCCTTCCTCGGCAGCTTGCATAGAACCTCTGGTACTATAAAAGGAGTAGGCTTTTGGGTGAGATCCAGCTTGATTCTCAGGATTCCTGTGTCCAAAGTACGTGGTATCTTCAGCAACAGAGATTTACTTTAGCCTCTGGGAAGAAACCAAGAGCAACAGCTGCAGACGCTATTGGTTTGGGAGACTCTACTCTGCTCAACAGCTGGAAAGGAGGTTCCTCATGCCTGGTACCGACTGGGCTTTTGTTATATGGTCTTCTTAATAAAGGACCTCAGCCGCTCTTCACTTCTCTTCTGAGTTTCCATGCTCCAGTTTTTGAACAGAATCTTGATACAGAACCTTGGCTGAAATGGAATGCACTATGTAGGTCAGGATTTCTGCCTCTGTCTTAGAGTGTGGGATTCCAGGTGTTTGCTTCCGCACCCAGCTTTTCCTCATTTTGGTGGGAAATAGTGTGCAATAAGTTCCAGTTCTGGAAGGAAAAGAATAGTTCACAAGATGAATATGTTGAGCCCAAGCCCAAAACATGCTTACATTCTCCTGTCATATTGAGATTAATAACAAATAGATGGGCTGAGTACAGATTTACACGTGGAAATTGGTTTTTCTTTAAGACCTGTAAGCCACTGCGTGACGGACTTTAGCTTCCAGCTGCAGTCAACAATTTTATGTGGTATATTGTCTAACTTTCTTTCCTGGCTAAAGTTTTTAGGAATTTTCTTTGTCTATGGTGTTCAGTCATCTCACAGTGAGGTCCTTAGTGTGGGTCACTTAGAAAAATCAACATATGCACCCTTGGAAGTGCCCCCAACTTAATAATTCAAAATTTCAGTTCTGGTCAAATTTCTTGTCTGTAGTTTTAATTTGTTCTCTCTCTCTTTAAAATCTGTATTCAAAAAATTATTTTTCTTATCTAATTTTCTTATTGTTTTCCCTTGTGGTCTGTCTTTTTTGTGCCATAATATCTGAAATTTCCATATACTGTCTCAAGGGAGACAAATAAATATTTATTCACCACCAGGTAGGCCACAAGTGATAGATGAAGTAATTCCCACCAATTCTACCTGGCTGAACCAATGAGTTCAATTAATGTTACTTGCAGGAGTGTGAACAACTTTCAGACAGCAGCAATCATTAACTGCTTATCTATCCTTGGGAAGGGGTTGTTCCATGACAGAGCATCCATGGGCCTAATCTTGTTCAGATTTCAGGTGAGTAATCATGGCTGCTGAGAGGTCAAGAGGGTAATAACTATTTTGTATTCTGGGCACATTGTTCTGTAACACTATAACTTTATATGCATAAACTTTTAATTTATGCTGTCATAATTTCCATTTTCAATGTTTATTCAATGATCTTGGGTTGTTTCTTTAGAAATGTTAAGATTTTGCTCTCATTTGATGAATGCAATCTGTGATGATTGTTTTGTCAATTTTCTCCAGATTCTATTTTACCTTTCCCTCCTCTCCTCCGCATCTTTCTCTTCTTTAGGACTATGCATTTCACTTTTGAGACTTTGGTAATTCATAGGAAATTACTATAATGGTTAAATGATTAAAATTGCACATTTTTAAGTGACCAATGTAACAAAATAGTGAGATGCTTGATATAGAAGACAGATCTTGAAACTTGAATCCTTTACCACCTAGACCCCTAATTAGCCCCTTGGTGCCTATCTTTACCTCAGTTGTCCTTTTAAAAAGGTTTTTAAAGATACATTTTATTTATTTATTTATTTATTTATTTATTTATTTATTTATTTATTTAGTCTGCATCTGTTTCTGTGTACTGAATTGATGCCTGGTGCCCTTAGATCCTCTGTAACTGGAGTTGCAGACAGTTGTTAACTGACATGTGGATGCTGGGAATCAAACTCAGGTTCTCTGGAAGACTAATCTGTGTTCTTAACCTCTGAGCCATTTCTCCAGCCCCTATCTGGCTGTTTTTAAACACTTAATTACAGGCCTTTCCTATTTACTTCCCCAGGAAGCAAACCTCCAGTCTTGTCCTGGAGTAAATAATGATTAAGGCCTAAGAAGGCAGATAAGGGAAGAACATCTAGGGACGGAGCAGTTTGCTTAGAATTCCCAGGCAACCCCCAGCTCTCATCTATCCCACAGGTTAGAAGGACAGGCAGTTCCCAAGCCCTCTCCAATGTTCTGTGCACGCATTAGCTTGCTGCTTTTCCTCTTTGCCTGAACTCGCCTGTATGTGTCTAGATCATGAATTCTACTTTGCCGAATGTTGACTTTTGTTGTTTTCTGTTCTGTGTTGTGCTATATCCTCTTGTAACCTTATACTTCTTTACAGTTTTATTGCCATAGCTCATTTTTGAGGCAGAGACTTATGCATGTGTTCCATTCTCTATATTGATGCTAATTAGTTAACACAAACCCCCAGGGCAGTGGTTTACCTAAGCTATCCAAGAACTTGCAGATTCAGAACTAGACTCCTTTTTCTCCAGCCTCAGTATAGTTTCTGCTATAACGTTAGTTCCTAGATTAAGTCTTTAATTCACAAATAACTGAATTTTTATCCAAAACTTACCTCTACCTCCTTAAATAATTCAATGTTCAAAAGATGACAGCAAGTTAATTCCTTGGTACAGTGTTTATCTAAAGTGGGTTTTTTTTGATAGTGGAGAAAATAGATGATTTTGTTATATCAAAGACAAGTGTTTTTCCCTTTAGACACTTGTGAGAACACAGCATGTGAGCCTTGTGATTGGTAGGATCTCTTCTCCATCTCTTCTTCACGATATCTCCCTATATTACAATAATTATAATATCATATCATCATAATAATAAATTCTGTAACTAAAATCAATAAATACAGAAAATATCAAAAGAACGACTCTTAATACTAAAACAGATGTAGCCATGGTTGCCATGGTTTCATGTATCTTTTACGGCTATACAGAGAAAGATGGAAGGGAGTGAGGAGAAGGAATTTGCAAAAATAATTTTATAACAACAGAATATTTAGAGACAATGTATTTTATTTAATTATACTTGAAAGGAATATAATAGAAAAAAGGGGGAAATCATACTTGTTTTTGAACTTCAGCTAAACCATGGCCTCTCTTACCACACAGAGGAAGCGTTAAGAAGGAGCCTTTTAAACTCTTGTTTCAATTTTACTCACTAAGAACTGGTTCTCTTCTACAACATTTCTCATCCCCTTTAAAGACCTGCTTGGGAATAATGATCAAAAGTTGCGGATCCTAAGACCAAACTGCTGTAATCAAGTCGTTTCTCCACCACGCATCCGTTGTAGGAAATTGGGCACAATGCTTAAACACCTCATCTTCCGGGTCTCTCGTCTGCGTCGGGAGACTAATAATGCTCAGGGACTCAAAAGTGCATTGTGGGAACCCAGTGGGTTCTCAGAACCCTTAAGGGGAAAAAAGCTAGTGGGTTTTCATCTAGTGATGCCTGTTCTCATCCACTCTTCTTCAGGCTCTTTCAACTTTTTTCTCGTCAGCTGTCTTAGTTTGGGGGCTAGCATATTGTACAATGTTCATTAACTCTTTTGAACCCTTGAACCTCGCCTTACATTTTCTAGTTGTTTGACTTGTGGGTCTATGTGTAAATTCAATCTGCATGGCCAATTCTTCTGCCACCGCCTTTTCATTTCTTAATTCTTTGATTTGTTTCATGAAGGCTTGATTTCTTTAACCTTTTCATGTCTCGGAATCCCTCTCCCACCTAAGTCATCAAGTATCATCTCAATCATCCAGCTCCTGGCAAGATCTTCACCTCTACCTGCCCTTTCTTAGCATTTTCAGAATGTTCATCTTTCCTATCTGACCTTGCCTGCTTCAGTCCACCCTGAATACAACCAGAACTTTTTTATCCTCTGATGTAAACTTACTTTTACTTCATGAGGATCCTTACTCTTTCCCTCAGAAATATGTTGTTGGGTGAGGCTGTGAAGTGTTTTTGAAGTTATAATGTTCAGGAAGTATGTAATGGAATGTGGAGATGATCTCCAGACTGAATTTCTTCTTCACCCAAAACCCATTTTCTAGCTAGGAAATATTATGTCCTTTCTACACCAGGAAACAACTTCTCTGCTTGTCTTTTCAAAATGTAAAGTGTATTTTAGAAACACTTTCCTACTTGTATGAAGGTTTGAAGATCTGGCACTCTGTAAATGAATGGCTTTGAGCTGGAAATTTAATTTAGATTCTTAGATAAGCGAGTTTTAAAAAATATAACGGTATTACTGGAATCATTTTTGTTTTTTGAGGAGTAAGTGCCATTCATTTCTACCACGCACTATTATTCTTGGCCCTTTCAACTGACAAGGAAAGAAAAAGGGTAAAGCATAAGGAAAGGAAGGGGAAAGAAGGAATAGATAAAGGAGAGATGGAGAAAGGAAGGGGAAAAAAGTTTAACACATGCAGAACACCCTCAGTAGAAAGCAAGGAGAACAGTTAACATCCTACTCACCATATGAGCGCTTCTCCTTACCTTGTTACTCCTAGAATAACAGCAGCAACTACAGCTATTTGTTGAATTCTTTCTGTTTTCCAGACACAGAACAAAACATCCTGTAAGCATCAGCTCATCTAACATCCATATTGGAGTTGAACACGTAACAAGATATCACGTGACTTGCCCCATTTACCCAGGCAGTAGGTATCACAACCAAATCTCGAACCCGAGTGTTATACCTGATACCCTCACCCTCTCCGCTCCTCTACAAGATCTCCCATCTCTTGTCATTAAATAGTGAATTAAAATGCAACGATACCCTTCCAAGATGAGTTAAGAAACTGTAAATATTTGTGGTTATGGTTCTTATTTCCTCCATTGAAAAACAGACTGTGTTTCACAGTTTTAAATCACAACAACTCCATTAGTACTCAGGTTCTGCAGTGAGAGGGTTTGGAGTTTTGCCACCAAACACCCTCTAAAGTAAAAGTTCTAGCCTAAGAGCAATGGTAGGACACAATCAATCAATTAACATGAAGCTGCCAGTCTTGAGTGGTGTAGGAAACATAATACATACTGCTGACTACACAAATTCTGAATTATTTTTAACACTGACAAGCCCCAAGTTTTCATATTTAGAAGTGTTCACAAATAGTCTCTCTAATTTCTTTCACTTATTTTACAAGCAGGCAATAACACTATCACCTGACAAACCACAACCAGAAGGTGTTTGCTCTATATCCCCTCAGTTTCTAACCAGTCCAAATTTACGGGAACTTGGGGGTAGACAGTATGTCCCCTGGACTGAAACTTATAGACTCACTGCATTCTTGGGGATTTAGGGCCCCTGGCTATAAATGTCAGAAACTCTGTGGAGCTTAACTACAAAGTGAATTTACTGATTTGTGCATATGTAAATATTTAGGGCACTGGCACCCAGGTATGTCTGGATCTGTATAATCCAGGAATGTAATCAGGAAGCTACTCAGGTCAGCTAGCAACTTTATTTTCTTTGTGTTCTTTGAGTCCCTGGCAGGCAATATTTAAGTTGGCCAAGGGGATTTAGATTTATGGTATGTATTTAGCTTAGTAACACCGTAACATCAAATGTGCCCCAGTTCTTGCCACTTCAGCTGATGTCCCTAGATGCCCATCATTGCCACCTTTTGTTCAGGTATCCATCCCTAAGTCAGTGTAACTGAATACCCTGAAAGGTGACGCAGGGATGTCACTTCAACTGAAGAGGTATGTCTTATTCCACTACTGTTTTGATGCTACGACATCAACAATTTCACTTTCAAAGTCTTCTTGGAGTGGGGGATTTCAATCACTCTCACCCAAATCCTGTGTTGGGTGTCATGGTTAGTTTTCATTGTTAACTTGACATAACCTGGAATCACCTGTGAAAAAAGCCTGAGTGAGGAATTATTCATCTCAGGTTGGCCTGGAGACATGCCTGTGAGTAGGGAGATTGTGTTGAGTTCCTTAATGGATGTAGTGGTGTTTGCTCCACCCGTGACCTTGGGCTATACGGCCCAAAGGAGGTGGTGCTTCCTGACCTTGTACTGACCTCTTATAAGGAGGGAGGTCATGTGGTCTCTTCTCTCTGCTGCCTTCTACCATTTATTGATTTATTGATTTATTTAATCCTAGCATGATCAGATTGCAGATGACCTTGGGACTGAACCTGGTTCCTCTGGAACACAAGTCAGTGCTCTTAACCACCGAGTCACCTCTCTCCTCTCCCTTAATTTTTTTCTTTTAACATATAAGAGGTCACATACAATGGCAGGAAGTACCGCCTCCTTTGGGTCGTATAGCCCAAGGTCACGGGTGGAGCAAATAGCACTATAAATGGATATGGGAAGACTTACCCTCAATGTGGGCAGTGATGTGGGATATCCTTCGGTATGTTGTGAATATGTGTTGCTCTCATTGGTTGATGGATAGAATATGTGTTGCTCTCATTGGTTGATGGATAAAGCTGCTGTGGACTATGGAAAGGCAGGATAGAGTCAGGAGAGAAATCCAAACAGGAGAAGGAGGGTAGAGTCTGGGAGAAGCCAGCCAGTCACCCAAGGAGCAAGATGCCAGCAGACTGGTAATGCCATGGCCACTTGGCAATAGATAGATTAATAGAAATGGGTTAATTTAAGTTGTAAGAGCTAGTTAGTAATAAGCCTGAGCCATTGGCCAAACATTTATAATTAATATAAGCCTCTGAGTGATTATTTACAAACAGCCAGCCATGGGACAGGGCAGGACAGAAAAGCCTCCATTTACAGGGTAGCACCTCTGGTAGCAGCCCAGATTTAAAAAACCAAACCAAAACAAAACAAAAACGTGGAAGACAGAAAGCTCTTCTTTTTTGATGGCTTGATCTTGCTTCTCCCTGGTGAGTTCTATATCCTGTCGTTGCTGATTCCTTCGCTGATGTTAGAAGCAGATTCTTTGCACTGAACACAACGGGACTTCTGTTTAAACCAAGTGACAGAGACATACAGTAATGTCACCAACCTCTCATTTTATTGACATAATAATACCAGATTACCTTTGACCACTTTATTTTAAGTTTACTTTTCAATGCCTCATCATTTTCAGGTGCAAGCGTAGCTGGTATTAATCATTTCTCTCGGCTATATTTGGGGACAGAATTTAAATCACCATAGAAAATGGAGATAAAGTCACTTTGCAGTAGGGATTAAGCTGTCGAGGGGAGACTTAGGAAATCTAAGAAATATCATGGCCAACTTTATGTATCTTCTATTCCCTTCCCAGGTAGTGGTGAGGGCCCATGTCTCTTGGAGTTGACTGGATGTTTGACAGAAACAACCTTGTGTGTTTCGTATATGTCAACAGGAAATTCAAACCATTAGCAACTGAGTCAAGCGCGGTCTATGGCAAGCACCAGCTACTCTGTTTCTGGTACAATAGTGAAAAGTAGGAGATGAGAATAAATGAATATAAATCATAAACCCAGAAGGATAGCAAACATTTATCTAAAGTAATAAGACACAAAGAGCAATTTTAGCATGCGTAGTCTATGCAGCCAAGAAACGTTTATCAGTGAAAATCAAATAGAAATTGTGGAGAAGAAAATTCTTCAATGCCTAAAATAAGGAAGAAAATGCAAATGCAAATGACTTCTGCCATGCTTATCTTCACTAAATAGGAATAATAGTCTCCAACTTGTATGGCTGTTGGGAGTATTAAATGAGAAGACACTGTCTTATGCCAGGCTCACAAAAAGTCCTCAATAATTGTGAGATAATGTATAGCATTTAAATGTCCTCTTATGCTGATTTATGTGTGTGAAAGTAAACAAACAAGAGAAAAACTCTCATGACTGTACCCAGGACCTTGTCACCAAACTTTAATTTTCCCGGAAAGGTCTGGTTTTTCAATCACACGTGTGCCAGCGCAAGTGTTTCCCATATCGGGTTGGTAAAGCTGGCGAGGATAGAGCACTGAGAGCATTCTGTGTCCCAAGGGAAACTGTAGGTAAGTTTTCCCAGGTTAACCAGCATCCTGGAGGTTGAGGGCAACAAGGGAAGGGAGCATGTCCGTGATGCCACAGTACTGCAGCTCTGCCTAGATCCCTGCCAGATGCCAGAGGGTAGCCTGCCAACTCCTGTGGCACTTGAACAAAGCTGCTGTGGGTAACTAGAGGGACACCTGCGTTTAGGGAAAACACCCTCTTAGCAGCTACCCTCCTAGGAACCTCCGGTCCTCCCTGCCTCTGTCCCCATTCCAAGCCGCCATTAGCAGTCCTGTAGTCATTCACCTGTTTAAGATACATTTTCTGAAGGTCTTGATTGATGCTCTTTGTGTGTAAACAAGAAAAAACAATGTCATGCAAGGAAGTTTAGCTTGCCCCTTCCGATTCCTTACCCTCTGCACCCCACCAGACCTGAGTAAATGCTAGGTTGTCTCTGTGTGCCTTGCTTCTATGAGCCAGGTGCAGGCCCTTGTAGCATCAACCTCTAGGACCCCCGGAAGTGGGGTTTTTATTACTTCTCTTTGCCTCTTCACTTGGCCGGGCTCTCCTCGACAGCACAACGAGAGAAACTTCAGCAAGGTAAATCTGGCTTCTCACTTCACGGCTCACATTGTTTAGCCGCTCCTCCTGAGCTACAAGTTCAACGTATAATCCTTCCAATGGCCTCCAATGATCCGAGCATCGTCTCCCACTAAGCCAACTTCAGTTCTTGGGCCCCATCCTCACACCAGTTGGACCTTGAACTTCCAGTCACTTAGTTTTGCACAGTTCTCTGAAGCTGCCATTCTTTCTGTCCTCTGAATTTACATCTCCTTCCCCTCTTGTGAGGACCCTCTCCTCTTGCATTCCTACAAAACACAGGTTCAGCTGAAATGCTCGTGTGTGTGTGTGTGTGTGTGTGTGTGTGTGTGTGTGTGTGAGTGTGTGTGTGTGTGTGAAAGCTTTCTAGATTTTGAAGGTTTTTAATCAGTTATCTCATTTATTTAGTTAACGCATTCATTTATGCGTTCAATATTTGTTGAGTCTCTAGTAGGGACTGGGCCCTCAAATGTTCCTTCCATTTTCTTATTCATTATAGCAGTGTCCTTATGATGCTGTGATTTGTTTGTTTTGAATCTATTAAAAAAAATAAACTTGAATTCTCCAGAGGTCAAGAGCTATCTATATCTTTTTATCTAATCCCCATGACCTAGAAGAGTGCCTGGCACATACTTGGTTCAAACTCAATAAATACCTGCAGAGGAAAAGGCTTGAGAAGGAGAGGAAATGGGAGGCTGTGGAAACAGGTATCTGTAATGGAAGTCACCTGCACTGATTCCGTCAAGCACCGACTTCTGCTTCCCGTTCCTTCCTTGCAGAGGTGCACCGGGTCACTCTGTACATTCTCTTTTCTCATATCCCCTCCAGCTTCTGCATCCAATAGCTCTTCCCTCTATTTGATTGACACTGCTCATGTAACATGCAGAAGAACAAATGTGCTAACTCTATAGAATCGCTTATTACTTAGGAGAGATTTGGAGTGAAATAAAATCATAAAATATCAAGCTCTAGTTCACAGGTCTACAAGACTTTAGAGAGCCATTTTTTTCTTCCTTTTAAGGAAGACTTAAGCCACTTTCTACATTATCCTTGTCCTTCCTTCAAGCAGTAAGTGGCTAACTGCCTTCCATGATGACTGATGACTAACGTTATCTCTTGGTTATATAGGTTTGTGAGAAGATGGCTAGGTCAATTGTATATTCTGAAGGTGAGCTGAGCACCAACATTTCTCACTCTCTGCTTTCTCACTGCAGATACAAGTGACCAGCTATGCCACGGTCCTGCAGCCATACCTCTCTTATAATAATGGAATGTCCTCTTAAATCTGGAGCCCAGGTTAGTCCTTCCTCCCTTAGCTTACTTTTGTTGGGTCTTTGGTCTCAATAACTGAAGAAAGTACCTACCAGACACTTTAACATAGGTGTCTCCTTATGGGACATTAAAAATTCTTTGTAAGAAATGGTTATATAGTGGCTTTAGTAGGATAAAATTTTCCTAGTTGAGCTGACTACTTGTAAATATTTAAAATATATAGTAAAGGGGGCTGAAGAGGTGGCTCAAACATTATAGCATTTGATGCTCTTCCAGAGGACCTTAATCCCATCCCCAGCACTCGTATTGGGTGGCTCACAACTGTTGGGTGCATGTGTCTCCAGTGCCAGGGGATCTGATACCCTCTTCTGGCCTCCATGGACCCTCAGATGCACATACACATAACACACTCACACATAAATAAAAATAAATCTTTGAAGACTTATTAGATAATAAATAATAGAAGTCAAATGATATTTTTTTGAAAACTGAGCCATAATATAAAAAAAATTAAGAACAAAGAAAAAATGCAGGCCTTGGGATTTAGCTTACTGGTAGAGCACCTGCTTAGCATGTGTAAGGACCTGGGTTCAATCGCCAGGGCCATTAGGAGTATTTTGTAAATATAAGAATGGGTGTTTTGATGTTCTCAAGAAAACTAAAATTACAATACAATTTTATATACAACACATTAGAAAGTTTAAATGCATTAGCTGTTGTACATTAGTATTTGCACAGTAGTACATTTATGCATTTAAAATAACAGTGTGTATTGTTACAAACATTTGGGAAAATGATCACATGTTAAAAATTTGAATTTTTATTCAGTAATCTCAGCTTTAGAAAATGTCCCCACAAATTAAGAGTAGATTAGATCAATTTTGTGTGAATTTTTTGTTTTGTTTTGTTTTTGTATTTTGACAGGGTCTCTTTTAGACCATGTAGACCAGGCTGACCTAGAACTCACTATATAGACCAGGTTGGCCTAGAAGTCATGGGTGAGTTACCTTTTTCTGGGTCCTAAGTGCTGGGATTACAAGGACCAGAAAGAGTATTCCTGTGTCCACCTGGCTCCCGCAGTCACTCAGACCCAATTAAACACACAGAGGCTTATATCACTTATAAACTATATGGCTGTGGCAGGCTTCTTGCTGTCTAGTTCTTATATCTTAAATTAACCCATTTCTGTTAATCTATATGTTACCATGTGTTCCGTGGCTTTACCTGTTGCCTTTTCATGTTGCTCCCTGGACAGCAGGCTGGCATCTCCTGACTCAGCCTTCTACCTTCCAGCATTCTCTTCTCTGCTTGTCCCACCTATCCTATACTTCCTTCCTGGCTACTGGCCAATCAGCATTTTTATTTATCAATCAATCAGAGCAACACATTCACAGCATCCCCAGCAGATTAATCTTTGGGACATTATTCTTAGAAGTCATAAAGTCCTTGGAGTAAAACAAACAAACAAACAACAACAAAAACCCATACCCTGGAATATCATGCAGCCTCTAAAAAGAATGAATAAGAACTATAGTTATTTATGGAGAATTTTCATCATCAGAGACAATTGTAACAGTATTGTTGTTTTTATTAAACACAAATTCCCTACGTTTTAAACTCAACATTTGATGTGCTTCTGAAACTGGACTGGCACCTGTTAACCATCCTGAGAAGATGACTGTGTGATTATAATGTCACAGAGAGAGGATTGTGCTTCTAAATCATACCTAGACATTTTGGTGTCATTGTGGGCAATGTGGGCTAAAAGAGAAGATGGTAGCACATAGGTGAAGGAGAGGCCAAGAAGACAGTGGAGAGAAAACACCTGCTTCCAGATGTGAAATATACCACCTTATTATAGGGAAAGTTTAATGTGAGTGCAGGTGAGGGATACTATTTTTTCATATAGTCCTTATGGAAAAATCTAATTAATTTCCAAATATTTTGGGGTAGCCACAATATTTTGTTAATTGAGAAAAAGGACCCCCAAGTGATGTGTAGGATATGATGCTTTTTGGTTGTATATTTGTGTGTCCACATGTATGGGAGCATGTGCATGTGTTAGTACATAAAGGGAATTAAATGAGAGAAGAAAGCAATAAAAAAACAAGTGTAATTACACTTATTTATTTTGTGTGTGCACAGGTATGTGTGTGTGTGTGTGTGTGTGGTGTGTATGTATATGTGTGTCTGTGGTGTGTGTGTGTATGTATATATGTGTGTATGTGTAGTGTGTGTGTATGGTGTGTGTGTGTGTATGTGTGTGTATGGTGTGTGTGTGTGTATGTGTGTGTATGGTGTGTGTGTATGTATGTGTGTGTGTGTGTATGTATGTGTGTGTATGTATGTGTGTGTGTGTGTGTGTGTGGTGTGTGTGTGTGTGTATGTGGGGGTCAGAGGACAACTTTCAGGAGTCAGTTCTCTCCTTCTACCATGTAGGTCCTGGTGTGGAACTCAGGTCCTCAGGCTCACAGTGTATAATATCAAGAAAAGATCAGTGCAGTTTGAACCCATAATAAAACATTTGTAGCACTCACAAATAGTGTGTTCTGCAGTTGTAACCAACCACTGGGCCACTTCCATAGGTCTCTTCCTGTAATTAATATCAAATATTTGTTAATATTTTGAAATACACAATGGATGATTCACCTCTGCTGTTAAAAACTCTCTTCTTACAGTTAAGATACCATTAATTTTTGAGGTTGTGTGAGAATGTCATGTTATCCATAATTTGTATTTCAGGAGAACAAAGGGAGAGCACAAATGATTGTTATAAGAGAATGCAGACTCTGACAGGATGGGGAGCACTCCAGCGAGGAGAGGGAGGCTGTAAGAGGGAGCAGCAAAGAAAGAGCCGAGGTTCCACAGCCCTTGGCTACCTCTCATTTTGTCACAAACAAATATGTAGAGGGTTGGCCTGTGTAACATGAATCTTAAAAGGTCTTATAATGTGATGATATTTTATTTGTGCTGAAATGTGGTGATATTTTATTTGTGCTTTAATAAATAAAGTTTACCTGGAGATCAGAGGAAATAGCAAGCCATTTTAAGTAAACAAAGAAGTCAGTCAGCGGTAGCACATACCCTTAATCTGATCACTTAGCAGACAAGATCTCTGTGTGTTCAAGGCCACATTAGGGAACAGAGCCAAGGGTGGTGACACACACTTTTAATCCTAGTACCAACCATAGAGTTCTGAGGCATGTACAGACAGACAGAAAGTGACAGAGATGGCCAGGAAGAGGAAGTGATGTAGCTAGACAGACAGCATATCAGATGGCAGAACAGCAAGCTATATAAGCCTGGGTAGACAGGAAGTCACTGGTGTTTGGAAGCTGCAGAGTTGGTGAGGTAAGGTTGGCTGGTGGCTTTCCCTATTTCCCTGATCTCTCTAAGGCTTTCACCCCTATATTTGGCTCCATGTTTTTTATTTAATAAGACCATTTAGAAATTCATCTACATTATAATAAAACCCAGAGTCAGATATTGGGGTGAAAGCTGAAAGATCAGAGAAGCAGAACAGCCAGCCACCAGCTTACCTCTACAAAATCCTCAGCCTAAAGAGAGTGAGTTCCTGTTTCCTCACACTTCATATACCTTTCTCTGCCCTGCCATATTACTCCCTGGGATTAAAGGCATGTGTGCTTCCCAAGTAAAGGCATGAGATCTCAAGTGCTGGGATTAAAGGTGTGTGCCACCACTGCCTGACCTCTATGTCTAATCTAGTGAGTGGCTCTGTCCTCTGATCCTCAGGCAAGTTTACTAGGGTACACAATACATCACCAAGGCCTCACCACCCAGTGGCATGCTTCCTGGTCCTGTGGTGGTAACAGAACACAAAAATCTCTGCTATGATCTGACCCAGTCTTCGGGCAGGAAGGGAACCCAAAATAAACCCACTGTGGGATTACCCCACCTTCTCTAGTTCTTCCGCAACATCAAGGTAGGAAGAGAAGGGCGGTGCCACAGGGCCAACTGAGAGCCTTACTTGAGTCCAACAAGCTGTCTCCTAGTAGGGTGATCTCTCCTTATTTTTCACCTACTTTGCATATGCATACCCGACAATGAGAGCCCACCTAAACCTACTAAAATCCTTAAACTCAGCATCATTACTGGCAAACCACTAGATTCCCTTTTGGGATTTTCCTTTTTGGTGGCAAAGAGTTTTCAGTTTCACTCAACACATCCTTTTTTTTTTTTTTTTTTTGCTTTTTTTATTTTATTTTATTTATTTTTTTATTTTGCAATACAATTCAGTTCTACATATCAGCCACGGATTCCCTTGTTCTCCCCCCATCCACCCCCCTCACCTTCCCCCCAGCCAACCAACCCCCATTCCCACCTCCTTCAGGGCAAAGCCTTTCCCGCAGACTGAGATCAACCTGGTAGACTCAGTCCAGACAGGTCCAGTCCCCTCCTCCCAGGCCGAGCCAAGCGATCCTGCATAGGCCCCAGGTTTCAAACAGCCAACTCATGCAATGAGCACAGGACCCAGTCTCACTGCCTGGATGCCTCCCAAACAGATCAAGCCAATCAACTGTCTCACCCATTCAGAGGGCCTGATCCAGTTGGGGACCCCTCAGCCATTGGTTCACAGTTCATGTGTTTGCTAAGACTGATGTCTGGTCTCTGTCACTTCTATCATGAAGTCATACAGAGCTCGTCACGGAGCTGTTCTCTTGAAATCAAAACATTTCCTCCTAGAAAGAGGTAGTTGTAGGACTAAGGAAGCTCAAAGAGTTACAAGACTCTAGAAGCTGGCTCCCCATGTTATACAAGTCGTAAACCATAGCTGGGAAGAGGAGATTCTTTTTCAGGGAGCTGCCTACGGTTTGGACACTGAGTTCCAAAGGCACAGCTTTCATGAGTTGTCACTCATGCTGAAGGTGGGCGTGGTGGTGTTTGGTAATGTAGCTGCCTTTGAGTCACTTATGTTCCCGTAATTGACCCCATGTGAACTCATTGGTTTACCAAGTTAAGACTTGAGTGGAACCCTTGCTTTATTCTATTGTCAATGGCATAACTGGGGTGAAGAGACATTTGTTCACATCTACCCAGGAAATATCAAACAACGTATCTGAGCGCCAGGAGGGAGGGAACTATGAGGTCAGATGTTTTACCTGAAGAACTAAGTATTTGCAGGAAAGTACTGTTGGGGATGTTAAGTTGTCTGAGTTGCCTGGGTTGGATTGTCTATTCATTTTCACTTCTCTACAACAGAGGATCTGATCACCTAGCTGAAAAATTAAAGGCCTATATGATTTTAATTATTAAACGGTTAAAAGCAGCGTTGTAGCCTGGCTATAAGTATTGTTGAGATACTCCTTTGGGGTTTTTGATAAAGGAAAGATTTAGGAGGTTACTAAGTGAAGAGGTTGGAGTATAATCTCAAAAGAAGGAAAGAGACAGGGAAAGGGGAATTTCCAGACATATGCCAAGTATTTCCACTTGACAGTTTTGCCTGGGGCATATCCTGTGTGTCCTTATCTGGGCTCAGATAACTGGACGCTCAGGCCAAAAGGCTTGTCCTTTGTTCTGCATGATGGAGCCCAGGCTGCCCTAAGAAAGACTTCTGAGAGTTCATTGAGGAGAAAAAAGCAAGTAAGGAGAGGCTGCTCTACTAACATGATCCCTTACAAAATCTTTCTTTTTAATTTTGTTTCTCAGATATAGTTTCATTGTGTTTATGAGTTCCTTTAAAGTGTTTTCATTATCTCTCCTTTCTTCTTTCTTGCTCTAAGCATTCTTGTTTTTATTGATTTTGGACTTTAACCACCCTGCATTTTGTGGGAAATGGAGAGAGTTATAAGAATTAGTCAATAAATTCCTTGCTAGGACAAAGGAAAGACATTCAGTAGAAGGTTATGGCCAACCCATTTGCCTCCATTCTCAATTTACTGTGCTCTAGATTTGGTTTAAGTAGTGGATAAAGGTTTTTAATGGTTTTAGGAATGCATATATATAGATACTTATCACAGGAATGTTGACATTCTAAGGGAGGATTTTATTTATTCGTTCAGCAAATATTTATCAAGTAATGAGTATTGCTAGGTGCTAGGGAAACTGTAGTGAAAAGACAGAAAAAAAATGCAAAAATGTAGATACCCTAACCAGTCCCAGGCACCATTAATTTTATGTGGGAAAGAGGAAGAATAAATGAATAAACAAACCATATATTGAACATCATAGGGGAGAAGAGAAGAAGAAATGGATTAGATAGTGGCTGTCATGTAGGAAAAAAAGGGTGTATACATTTGCATCTGGAAGAAAATCTGAATGCAATAGGGAGCCAGGCAGCCTGATATTTCGAAGAGTCCCTTTGTAGACAGAGATCAGCAAGGACCAAGGACCTGGAGGTCTGAGCGTGCCTGAAATAAGTGCCTGGAGAGCTAGTGGCTGGGTGGCTGGGGCAATGTGATCAGAGAGGGGTCAATGTACGACCTTGAGAGTCACTGGAGGGATTTTTGTTTTTTCTGGATGACAGTAGGAGGCCATAGAGTTGTGTTGAGCAAGGCTGTGACATCATCTACTTTGACTACATCAGTTTGGCTGCCTTGAGAAGAGATTAACAGAGAAAAACCAAAAGGTAAGAGGTAAAGAAGAAGGCAACAGAGTGGAAACAGACACCTAAGAGGCTGAGAACGTAAATGTTCCTAGCAATGCTCAACCGTGTCAGAGGTTGCCACAAGGGTGGATGAGTTTGCCTTCTTGGCAGAGAGGAGAAGGTGATGCTCTGACAGAGACCGTTTTCAAGAAGATGGGACTTGACAGATTGGGTGAAGTCTTTTCAGGAAATACTGGGATGGAAGGAAATGGAGCCAGTAATGTAGCACAATTTTAAAGTATCAGTTTGGTATAAATGAACAGGTAAGGAGAGTAAAGGCAGAGTAGAGCTGCAGGGGGATGGGGATCTGAAATCAAGCAAGGTGCTTTGATTTGCTTGTTTCATGGAGAAAATTTGTGACATGTTCCTTGTAAATAGGAGATAAGTGATGATTCAAAAACCATTGGGGCAAACTGTTAAATAAGGTAGATGGAATGGGGTCTAGTGCATACACTTGGAGAAAGGAGTATAATTGGAATTAGGTGAGAAAAATAATCCGTTACAAAATAGAAATGCAAAGTACTTGGTAGAGAAACACTAGTAAGGAGATATGGACATTGTTTTATTGCAAAAATATCAACAGTGAAATCTGAGGTAAGGGGCTTGGGCAGAAAATACAGAGAAGTGTATGAAAGATGTTGAGACTTGGAGGAGAAAGGTTAAGTGTTAAGACAGTGTTTGTTTTCAATAAGGGGGAGGCAAGTTTAATGGAAATGTATGCTGGGATTTGATGAGTGCAATCATAGGCCTACTCTACCAATATGGTAATCATTCATTTCAAATACAACAGATCAACTCTGTTGCATGTCTTGTCAAGTCACACCTGGGCTGCTCTGAGTCAGGCAAAGAATAGGAAGAAGCTGTCGTCAGGATAAACAATGAATGGGACAATGACAGACAGGCAGTAATATTGTCAGGGGAATGTGTGAGATCATGAAAAAGAGGATAGTTCATATCTGTTAGACTGGGTAAGGAGGGAAATGGAACTGTGAAGATAGAAGATGAGTAAATGTTGGCATGATTGATCTCCCAGTGCAAATGATCATTTTTTTGCAAGCATTATTAAAGAGATTAACCAAGAGGGGTGGTCACAACCCACAACCCAGGCATTTCAAGAGGAGGTTATTGATATCTACCATTAAGGCAATAAGAGGATCTTCTACCTGACTTGGGACCAGATGGAAGAGGGAGACGAGGATAAAAACTTTGTACTCATGGAAGTTAAGGACTAAGAACAAAGACAGTAAGAGGATATTCAATCACAGAGTCTACATAGATACAGATCTACATGGATCACCAATCTTGGAACAACTGCAAAATAGTGTTGGTATCAGAGAGCAACTTGTTACATTTTCACTTAATGAGAGCCAATGGCCTTAGGTTTTGCAAATTACTAGAATAAAGGTAGTGGGTATTCTGTCGGGAAGTTGTCAAATGGCATGAACTTCAAAGGAGCTGGTATTCCTTTTTTAAGGAAAGTGGATCTAGTTTCATGGAAATGCCAACAAGAAACATCACAATACTTTTAGGTTTACAAGATGTAAGAGAAAGAAAATGCTACCCTCTGAAGTGCAAAAGGGAGGTAGTGTTCACAAGTAGAAGCAGGCATTAGCCCAGACAGGAAAGTAAGGGAAACAGTCATAAGGAAGAAGGAAGATCAAGTGAATGAGTTATCAGGAATTCCAGAGGGTGTGTTGGCAGGATTTGAGGGAGAAGGGAGGAGTGGAAGATTGTTCCAGATTAGAAGCTGTTCAAAGGGCTCTGGAGATGGGAGAGCTCCAGTGATGAGAGACGACTTGTGGTTTTCAGGATTGACTAAAGTAAAAAGGAATGTAGGGCATGATGGGATTAGCCCAGAACGAAGCTTTCGGTATCTTCGCGAGTGATTACTCAGCCTTCACATCACTTTGGAAAACATTAGGAAAGCTTGGAAGGGTGAGAAGCAGGGTATAAGCGGTTGTGATAAGCATGCCTAACTATTTAGCAGGAAACTGGTCTTCAGCATTGCCCCACAGAACACTGGAGTGATAGTCTAAAACAGTCTAGTAGAATTATTATGACCACTGCTTCATCACTGATGATTGAGCTCACTCTTTGGATATTTATTGTGGTAAATGATTTATACCTATTATAACACTGTAAGTTGATATGGAAGTAGTAACTTCCATTTTATAGTTATAAAGTCACCTACAATTTGGACTGAGAGTTCTTTGACTCCAAAGTGAATGATAAACAATGGTGAAAATACATAGTTTTTGAAAGGTTGAGGTTGAGAGGGGAAGGCAAAGTCTGGTCCCAGCAGTAGTTCAATGCCATAGATAGCAAGTGTCTACATTCCAGCATTGCACTAGGCCATGGCTCAAAAACCTCGAGAAAAACTAACTCATTATCCTGGAAAAGCTCAACTGGATATGATGTATTCACCAAGTAACACTCAGTTATAAGAAATGCAAATATTAAAGTGCCCATGTCCAGACACAGTAGCACATGGTGATGAGAAGTGATGAGCCCTATGAGTGTCTATGAGGAAGGTAGTAAAGGACTAATCAGAGTTTGCCAGGGAGACAAAGGGCAAGGCATAAGACATTCTAGAAGGGGCAACATGAGTAAAGACACAAATGAATCAGGCCAATAATTTTCTGAGGGTGTAAGGAAAGAGATAAGGACAATAAAATCTATGGATACATGTTTGTGTGGCAAGGTCAATGAGAAAGGAAGCTAAGGAAGTGCCCCTTGTTTGTTAAAGTTGTTCTCACTAAGTTAGAAAGTTTAACAAGAAAAAGATTAAAATTGCCAGAGTGACTCATTAATATTCATAAGCATGTCTTAGTCCCATTATACAGGTGAGAAGGAAAAAGAGAGAAGTCTAAATATATTTGATACAAAAATCCATAGACCGCACACCAAGATGACACCAAACACGTATAAGCCATTTGACTGACATACAATTGTGCCAAGAGATGAAGCTGGAAGGGAAAATAAAAACCAAATCGAGAGGGCAAGAGAGACGGCTCAGAGGTTAAAAGCACTGGCTGCACTTCCAGAGGTCCTGAGTTCAATTCCCAGCAACCACATGGTGGCTCACAACCACCTGTAGTAAGATGGATGCCCTCTTCTGGTGTGCAGAAGTACATGCAGATAGAACACTTATATGCATAAAATAAATCTTAACAACAACAACAACAACAACAAAAACCCAAATCGAAGAGTGGCATAACAGTACATTTTTCCCAGTAAAAATATAGACTGCTAAAAGAATTCTTATCCATGTAAGACTATTCATGAATAGTCTAATATATAAAATCCAAGAACACCTTGTGTTAGAAATAGTTCACATGTATAAAAGCCATTTATTCATTAATTGATTCCTTTTTGGTGTAACACACATATGTTTAGGAGTTAATGTGTGCTAGATATTTCTCTGGTCATGCTTAGATATAAAAACAAATCCCTGCCTTGTGTGAAGTCAGAGTTAAGTAAAAGAAGCATAAATAATCAATCAATGTATGGGCATTGTTAGAAGAAAACTCATAGCTTGAGAAGCATTCTGTATGACATTCAAGCAAAAAATGAATGTGAGTTTTCTGGTACATGGTAGATGCTTGAAAATGATAGATATATAGTGTTCAGTGAATGTAGATGGAATAAAGAGTATCAGGTGACCTGTTGGTTTCTGATTTTTGATCTATGGGACTAAAATGTCACAGAAAAAGAATATGGGCCCCAGATGTTTATTTGAAAAAACAAATTTGGGAAGCATGAGTTAAGACTTCTTTTGTTCGTTTTTTGAGACAGGGTCTCCTGTGTCCCAGGTAACTCTGGAACTCACTATGTAGCCAAGGATGACCTTGAACTTTTGATCTTTCTGTCTCTATTTTCCTGAGTGTGTTCCTTTGTGCCCAGCTTATGCAGTACTAAGAACTGAACCTGGGGTTCACACGTGCTAGGCAAGCATGCTCCTAAGCAAATCACACTGCCAGCCTCAGAACAGTGGATTTTAACTACCAGTAAACATGGGAATTATTGAAGGAGATTGAAACACGGCTACAATTCATTTGGTCCAATTCTGCTAGAATCACAAGGGGAATTTCAGGTGCTAATGTCTTTAAAGTACTTCCCAGGTAATTCTTCTGTCCAAAAAGCATAGAAAACACAGAGGAAGGGGCAGAGAGAGTGGGCTAACATACAGGGCGAGAAAAATGAAGTGGAACAGCTGCCTGACAGATAAGAGGAGATGCAAGAAAAGTCATGTAGCAACCACAGAAACCTGACCCCAAGAAACAGAGATGTGGTCAATTCTAAGATGCCACGGACACAGTAACACACAGTGGTGGTTTGAGTAAGAATGCCTCCATAGGCGCATATATTCGAATGCTTGGGTGGTGGTGGCACTGTTTGAAAGGATTAGAAGGATTAGGAGGTGTGGCCTTGTGAAGGTAGGTGTGGCTTTGTTGGAGGAGGCGTGTCACTGGAGGTGGGACTTAAGGTTTCAAAAGCCCAAGCCTGGCCTAGTGTTACCTTCTCTCTTAGCCTGGGGATCAACATGTAGCTCTCAGCTAGTGCTCCAGGTCTGTGTGTGCTGCCATGCTCCCTGCCTTGATGATAATGGGCTAAGCCTCAGAAACTCTCAGCAAGCCCTCAGAGAGTCAATGTTTTTGTTTTTGTTTTTATAAGCATTGCCTTGGTCATAGTGTCTCTCCCCAGCAAGCGAACAGTGACTAAGACAGAAGCTGGGGCCAGGGACTGGAGTATTACTGTGACAGGCCTGACCATGGTGTTTGTTGGCAGAATGGGACTTCGGGACTTTGGATTAGGAAAGAAAGCAGTTGAATACTTTAAGTGGGGCTTAGTTCATCATACTAGAAGGAGAGTAGAGGACAGTGGTGTTGAAAGTAATGTAGATTATGACATCCTGGCTCCAGAGGACAAGAGTATTAGTAAGTGTCCTAGAGACCATTCTTGTGATATTTTAGCAAAGAATGTGGCTTTTTTTTTCTGCCCTTGTCCAAAAAAAATCTGCCTGAGGCTAAACTACAGAGGTTTGGATTCATGGCATCAGAGGAGGTAATTTTTAAGACAGCCTAGTATGGACTCTGTTGTGCAGTTATTAGTGGTCACTCTTATGCAGATCTATAATAAAGAGAAACAAGCTGAGCAGATTTAGGAGAAAAGGAGCACCAGGAAGTGTAATGGAACTAAGTCCATTATCATAGGTGCCGCCATGCTCCTTGCCATGACGATGATAGACTAACCTTCAGAAACTGCCGGCAAGCCCCCGATTAAATGCTTTCTTTTATAAGAGTCACACTGGTCATTGTGTCTCTTCACAGCAACAGAACAGTGACTCAGACATACAGTCACTGGGTTTGACTAATGCAAGGTGACTAGTGAATCTGATCAGAACAGATTTCAAGAATAGTGGGGCAGAAGCTAGAATATAATAGATTGAGGGGTAAGGAGTGTAAGTAAAGGCAGAGAACGTATGTGCAGATTATCAATTTGAAAAACTTACTCTGAAAGGAAGTAATCGTTGCAGGGGCTGGAAAAATGGTTCTGTGGTGAAGACCACTTACTGCTTCTCCAGTGGACACCAGTTCCAATGCCCACTTCCAGCTGCTCAACACCTCCAGGGAATCTGATGTCCTCTTCTGGCCTCTGTGAGTAGTTACACACATGTGGCATACACACAGATATGAACACTGTGCTGGCTAGATTGATGCCAACTTGGCACAAGCTAAAGTCATCTGAAAGAAGGGAACCTCAGTTAAGAAAATGTCTCCATAACATCAGGTAAGCCTGCAGGGTATTTTCCTAATCAGTGATTGATGGGGGAGGGCAATTGTGGGTGGTACCATACCTGGGCTGGTGGTCCTGAGTTCTATAAGAAAGCAGGCTGACCAAGCCAGTGAGCACTCCTCCATCAGCTCCTGCTTCCAGATTCCTGCCCTGCTTGAGTTCCTGTCCTGACTTCCTTTGATGATGAACTGTTATATTGAGCTGTGAAGGAAATAATCCCTTTCCTCCCCAGGTTGCTTTGGTCATGGTGTTTTACCACAGCAATAGTAACCCTGACTAAGACACACAGAGACCCATAAATAATAACAGAGTACTAAAAAAATTAACAAGCAGTACAGAAAGGATAACAAGGTTGAGAAAGCCTGAGACCTGGACCACCATAGAATTAGCAGGGAAAATTAAGCTGTGCTACGAAAAGTATAAGGATTGGTGTGGCTATGGACAGGGGCGCACCTTTGATAGCAGAAGGAAAAGAAAGCTCATTTTTACTGACTGATTCTGTCAAAAAAGGCATAGACAGAGAAACTGGGGAGAACGGGACCAAGAAAGAGATTTAAGAGGTAGACAATTCCATTAACGAATTTTCCTTCAAACAGAATCTGTCTTGCTTTGGCTTTTATTCATCAAGTATGCAGAAGTTACAGAGTCTGAATGCAGGAGCCAAACAATAAATAAACACGTTTATTTAGCATACGTGAGTTACAAGGAAAGTGGAGCCGTGCTTAGACCCACCAGCATCCTTCTCTTACAATACTAAGTAGCATGGAAGTGAGAGCAGAAGTGGTCCTCGAGGACCATAATGCAGGAGGGAAATGCTTCCTGGGAAAATAGTGCATTGACAAGTGGTTTTAATTACAGAACACGACTCAGGATAGTAGTGTAAGTTAAAAGGCTATGATACAGAGACTGCAAACGCATCAGCTGAGATGGACACAGTGATCAGATGGCCTGAAGTGGTGGATTTAGTAGCGTGGAAGGTAACGTTTAGGCAAAACCCGTTTGTGAACAAACAGTCTTAGGCCCGAGAATAGAGTCACTGCCTTCTGTCATTACCAAGGAGTCACTGGTAGTTTGAAGATGGCTAATTTGCTACCCACATGGTGTGCTTCCAAGACGTTTGTGACTAAATGTCGGTCTTTCACTCTTGGTTTTTCTCTAGTGAGCTTTGGTATTTTATGGTCTCCTTCCTCAAGCAGTCACCCCAGCACCTCTGTGGTCCTGGTTCTCATGCTGTCATCAGATCTTCCCCGGGTTTTATTCTTTTTGCTTTCTATATCTCAAGCTACAGCTCTGGAACTTTCTGTAATGTTGCACTGGTTCTGCTTCTGCTTTTAATCTATGAGACTATTCTTTTTCTTTCCTTTTTTTAAAAAGATTTATTTTTTTTATTTTATGTTTGAGGGCTCTATCTGCATGTACACTTTTATGCCAGAAGAGGGCATCATATCCCACTATAGATGGTTGTGAACCACTATGTGCCTGCTGGGAATTGAACTCAGGACCTCCAGAGAGCAGTCAGTGTTCTTAACCACTGAGCCATCTCTCCAGCCCCCCTTTTCCTCCATCTTCCCCCACCACGTTAATGCAAGTATCAGTGTGGTCCCTCGGTTCCCGTTTCTATGGCTTAACCTTTACTTCCACACATCTAGACCACTAGTGTAGGTGTCCTGAGTCCTAGACCCACATTTTAAATTTCGCATTATAAATCTTCACAAGGCATTCCCCAGGTACCAACCTGTGCATCTCAAAAACAGGACTATCATATTTCCCCACAAAAGTACTATGTTTTACCTATAGGAAGTTAAAAAAATGTACCTTCTAATAATATCCTATGTGGGTTATTGTGGTTTGTTTAATTGACCAGATTCTGGGGGGTTTGTTTTGTTGTTGTTCCTTTGATTTGAGTAACTTATCTTGGAATAAGAAACAGAGTTTTTCTTTATAGTCACACCCAACCCTTTTGTAACTAAATTGTGTAAATATATTCGACACCAAGTCTCCAATTCTCTGAAGATGCCGATAGGGTATTCCTATAATCCAATCCAGTTCAGAGGCGACCAAGAGATACTGAACATCCCACATTTTAAAATCTAAGTCCCACCAGGTGGCTCCCACTTGAGATGCCCAAGGCAATCTGTTGAGTCGGGAGGGTATTACAACTTTTGACCAGCCCTATACTGGCCAGGACATTCCTGAAATCCTTGCCTTATGTCTGATAACTTGCTAGAGTTTCTCACAGAACCCTACAAGAGTGACTTACTACTGCTGATTTAGTGCAAAGGATACAATTAAATATCAAGAGGACTGGAGAGGTAGAACATAGACATACATACACATAGAAATGTGTATGTAACACTTCGGTCCCCTGCAGCCCAGGAAAGCTATGAATATGGCCCAGAACTAAATCAAAAACTGACTTAAACTGACTTAAAACACTATTAGATTCCCTTTTTTCTGATTTTTTTTTTTTGTGTGTGTGACTTGATTTTTGTGGTTCTTAAGCATTGGATGATGGCAAAAGTTTGGATGTGTCTCTGGACTCTGTGATTTCTAAATGCAGGTGTTTTGATTTCCATAGAATTAAGTATGTGGCAGGTGGTGGTGGTGGCGGTGGAGGCGGCGGCGGCGGCGGCGGCGCATGCCTTTAATCCCAGCACTCAGGAGGCAGAGGACAGAGGATTTCACTGAGTTCAAGGCCAGCATGATCTACAAAGTAAGTTCTAGGACAGCCAGAGATATTATACCGAGAAAACACTGTCTAGAAAAACCAAAAGAAAGAAAGAAAGAAAAACAAGGTGTGTGCCCTTCACACCAGGTTGGAATGTTCCTCAGCCTGAGAACTTTCAGAAACTTGCAGTCCAGTTTCCCTGAGACTTCACCATGCAGATAAATCAATTACTAATTCAACCCCCATCTACCTTCTCTTCCCTAGAGACAGGAAGAATGGAGTTAAAACTTTCAAGCTTTGAATCATGTTTCAGTCTTTCTCATGACCAGATCCTCTGTTGGGGTCCACCCAATATGCATTAGCTCCAAAGATGCCCCTATCATCAAAAATCAAAGGGGTCAGAGTGTTGTATGAAGAATTGGGGCCAAGACCAAAGATTAGGACAATAAATGTCCCTAGCACACCTGTCACTTAGGAAATAACCAAGGTTCAAGGAGATCTAAGGGGATACTCGTGATATCACAGCCTTGGTCATTAAAGCTTTCTGAATTAGAGTTTCACTTACACTGTACAGTGGGTCATATCCTTAATCTTCCTGGTCTCTCGGGCTTCTGTTGATCCTTCATTGTAATGGATAGAAATGGTTCAGCAACTACCTAACCTCTGTCTCCATTTCCGGTCTCCATTTGGCTTGCACTTTAGCAATATCTGCACAGCTTCTTTCTTAAGTTCCCTGTCTTAGCTCCCATCTTGACTCTGCATGTGTGTGTGTGTGTGTGTGTGTGTGTGTGTGTGTGTGTGTGTGTGTGTTTCAACATCTACCATATTCTAATGGGATGTCCAGTGCGTCACATTTGATCATTTATAGACCTCGTGGTCTTCTCTGTGGACTGCAATTATAAGAGGCTCCATTCTTAACACTCCACTTCCAAACACAATTGCTCCTGGAGCAATGAGAACTGAAATTCGAACTCGGTTTTAAAGCGTGGACGTTCTTTGACTTACAGGAAGGATCTGATAGGGAGATATGCTCCATTCACACCTTTCAAACTGCTTCCCTGCCCTTTTACAGCCCTTCTTGATGAGCACTCGGAGGCAGGCATCTACGTCACTGCTGCCTTATGTGACTCACTGTAGTCGTCTCCTAATCCACTGGTCTTTTTAGTGATCCATAAAAATATTAAGAGAAAGACTTATGGAAAACCAAAGTATAGCTGGGTGGTAGTGGTGCACGCCCTTAATCTCAGCACTCAGGAGGCTGAGTCAGGTGGATCTCTGAGTTCGAGGCCAGCCTGGTCTACAGAGCAAGTTCTAGGACAGCCAGTAACACAGAGAAATCCTGTCTTGAAAAACCAAACCAAAACAAAACAAAGTATAGCTTTTAGAGTACAGCTATGGGAGACCTCTCTCAAAGTAATCCTATGCTACTGACTTAGGCTCAGGCTGACAAGAACTTGAGGGCCCTATTATTCTCATCACCAGTTTATTATATGTGGGAATGATAAAAGTAGACTATTGGCTTTCCATTTTCTGATGTTTATTTCAAGACTCATTGCCTCTACCCATCTCACTCCCTTTGACCCATCTTTTTCTGTTATTATAAGTTCCTTAAAAGGCATGTGGGCATGCTGCTTTTCCCCTCTTAGTAGAAAGATTTCAGAGTTTACTTATTAATGGGATGATAACATCTCAGACAGACAGAAAGAATTAAGTTTTATTCTTCTCCAGAGCATTTTTACTGCCTTCATCACATCTAGGTTTTTAGACAATATCCATAGGAAAAGGGGCATTCACACCTGATCCTAGAGCACTGCCATTCTTGTGATTCTAGTTCCTGGACCTTTGGAGACAAGTGAGATTATATCATGCATTCTCAGCCATCAGATGCTGCACTAAAATAATGAAGGTTTAAGGCAATGTTGTATGCCTGGTTCAATTTGCAAAAATGGAGCCCCATTAGAAGTTGTTGGAAAAGGTGAGTAGCCTTAGTACTGGGAACTTCCAATGCTTAGGATGTTCATGAGGACTTCGGAGAGCTGAACCTGGTCCTGGTTTATTCCTTATGAAATCATAAAGTGTCAGGACAATGGCTTAAAGGAAGTGACTCTTGCATATCTCTTTAACCGAGGAGACAAAAACCATGCTGATTCCTTCTTCCTGCCTTGGAACTTCGGAAGCAGAAAGGCATCACGCAGAGCATGGGGGAGTCTCAGCTGCAAAAGAGATTAGTTTGAAGGAAAATAGGTTTGAAGAAAAAGTCGAATTTCACAGGAATCCAGAAAGACAGGAGTAGGGGCATGACAGCTTAGTCAGAGTATTTGGCTAGCACATATGAGGCTTTAATCTCCAGTGCTGGGGGTAGGGGAACCTTAGAGAGGGAAGGAGAGGGCATTTTATCCAGAATACCGTTTTAGCAGCTTAGTTGAGATTGGCAACAAAGTGGGCTGCCCGAGGACAAGGAAGTGTTCTTTATGGATTCAGAGCAGATAAGTGACGTCTCAGGTCAGCTCTGGAGTGCTGCCTCTGATGAGACTTTGGACAGATGCCATTCTCCTTTCGTAAATGGCATTAGTTATGGCTTTGTGGAATGGAGTATACACAGCTATTATAGCCCAGTGGAGCTTCTGGAGGAACATGGTCTCTGAAGTTACGGAGTTCAAAAATTATTTCAGCTTGAAACAAAACTAATGAATATACCCCTATTCTAAGGTTCTAATGTTTACCCCAGAACTCCCATGAATTCTATTAATTCATGTTTTTAATTTTTATTTATTCTTTTAAAATCACATTTTAAATTCTTACTGTTTGGCTTTATGTAGGTTTTAAGAGTCAATGCTTTCATTGTCTCTCAGAAAGAGATATTAAGTAAAAATAAAATGTGCTCATAAAATAATAAAGAAAAATGAGTTTAGCTACATGGAATTCTACTTCATGTGCAATTACATGGGAACAAATTTATAAAAAAATTTATTTTTTTGTGGTGTAGGTCTGTGTATATTTGCTTCCCTGTCCCTGTGCATATGAAGCCACAGGTTGACCTCAGCTATCTCCCTTTATTACTCTCTGCTTGATTTCTTGAGACAGGGTCATCAACAATTCATTTTGTTTCGTGCATGTGCTGAATAGTTGTGTGATGCCATGGTACTCTGAAAAACTAAACGTTACTTTGTGGAAACAAAACTAAAACTATACAATAACCATTTGTAAGATTCTAGTTGTTCGGGGAGGTGGGGGACAATAAATCATGCCCCCCCTTCCTTTTCTTCCCAACCCACAGGCAGTCTGTCAGCAAAGCTTGAGGCTCTCACCTCAGGTTCTTCCACGTCAGATTTCCACCATTACTGTCTTTGCCCAGGCCTTGAAAGGAAGTTGGTATTTGCAATGATCTCTTAATTTATCTTCCTAATTCTATCCTTCCTTTTCCACATTTTAAAACCATGGCCAGAATAGTCTGTTTAAAGTGAGATGCTACCGTGCTGTTTGCCCTGTATTCCTTACCTGGCTTAAGATGAAAACAAAACACAGTACTTATTCCAGTCTACAGAGCTGTGCTAAACCTCAGAGCCCTCAACAGCTGCCACACCCCAACTTTATCCTTCACCCCCTTACTACTCACTGACTATGATAGGCTTCCTTGGAACGTTCTTCCAACCATCTGCAAGGCTCGGTCTTGCCCTTTATTGAGAATTATAATTTCTACAATATCTTTCACACTCGTTCGATCTCATTCTATTTCTTTCTTCCTAAAGGCAGACACTGTCCATTTCACTGTAGCACGTAACCAGCCTTCTGCTTCACTTGCTTGCCCCGAGTTATACAGACTCATTGACGTATCCCTGGAGTTAGCCTACTGCCTGCCACGCTGTTTTAGGGGATATTTGTGTCCTGACATCTGTGTTCTGTCTCGCCTCTATATTTTGGGATATATGTATATGAGAATAAGGGTGAAACCTCCTTCTGATTTTTTGCCAGAAAAGAAGTATTTGGATCAAATCCAAAAAAGCAAAATAATTTGGATACATAATTTTCAATGACCATTTTTCTTGTAGCATTCAAAGAAAGGGCTCACACTAAATGTTTTCTCAAGCCTCTTGGGACTTTCCGTTTTAGATATTTTCTGTCTATCATGCTACATTTGCTTAACGTTTTATTTTGGCTCCACATAGTATTCATTGGGCAACAACTATGGACTGTTTTTTCAGGAATACAGTGGTCACTCCGACAGTATCTCTACCCAGGGAGCATTTCTGGGATGTTTTGCTTTGGGACACATCTTCCAACAGCCTTCTGGAGCCATGAGAACACATCAGTCTCACATGAACAAATAAATGCCAGCTAGTTTCTGGATTGGGCTCTGAGTCAACAACCTGCCCTTATTTGACCCCATATGGATCTTAGTGACGTCGGTGGGAGTTTTAAGGGTGTGTCTGAGAAAGACTTTAGAACATGGCTTGTGTTACTTCTAAATATAAGCACATGTAACCAAGAAGTACGGTGCTTATATGTTCTTCAGTTTTCTACACGATGGCCACTTAGTGCTGTGGAACTGGTAGGAATAATTGTGTCATGTAGATCCTCAGAACAGGAGATGGGGCCAGCAAGAACTTAAAAATTATTAGATCTCACAGTCATCTGTGGCAATTATCCAGCCACCAGATTTTAGAATCTGTCTAAAACCATAAAGGTTACAATGGCATTCCATTGACAAGGATATATGTATGTGTGTGTATATAAGTTTATATATAATTTAAATAATATATACAACACACACATACACACATTATTTAGGGACGTTCTTTGACTTATCTATACCAAGGGTCACTCGGATGGTTAATAATTTAGCCAGGACTAAGAGTTGAGCCTTCTTTTACTGCTGCTCGACACACTTGTGAAGTGTCTGGTTTGGTTTTCAACCAAATAATATGGTGAGCTATTTGTGTGGGAAGTCTCAGGATTGCAATGCGCTTTTTAAAATTTAATTAATTAATAGAGTGTGTGGAGGTGGGCATATACCACAGCGCATATTTGGAGGTCAGAGGACAACGCTCACAGGTCAGTTCTCCTCTTCCACCACGTGGGTCCAGGGGATCGAATTCATGTTGTCAAGCTTGGTGGCAAGAACCTCTTTCCACTGAGCCACCTTGCTGGCCAAGCAATATGATGCTCTTTAAGGCCAGGCAGAGCTGATAGAGAACCAGGAAAACGATTGAATTTTACATGAAAAAAAATTGTGATTCTTCTAACCTCAGGGAATTCCTTTCCCCCTTCCCCAGAGCAAACTGCATCTGTTGTTCATAAATGCTGTGTAAAGTTCTTGAGAATTAGTCACTCTTGTATTTGGTCACTGCTTTAGGTTCCTCTCTGCAGTCCTGCCCTTGAGAATAGAGGAAAAGAGGCAGGCATTAATAACAGCCAATAGGTAAGCTACTCATCTGCAATTATGCTATAGAGACATAATATACGACTATGTTATTGTGTCTTTTGCACAGTTCATTATTATACGTCCGAGTGACATTATATTCCAACAAAACCTACAGAATTGTCAGTGAGGAGGGAACCTTAGAGACCATTAAGTGAGAAGCTGACAGAATGGACACTGGCTGAAAAGCATCCCTGTAGGAAGATAAGATGCTAATTTTTAGAGGCACTCAGCAGTTGGAAAATCAATTTTTCTTAACGTTGAGAATTATTGAGTGGCTAGAAAAGCATCTTACTCGATGAAATATGGTCACTGTTTAGTGCCTTTCCATTTTATTTACTATTTAAAGCATACAACAGCTAGTTAACCAACTACTTATAAAATATATTTAATGTTTAGAGGCACTCAGTGTGGTTATAAAATGATTTTAAGGGTATACAAAAATGGTACGTTAACCACATTTCATGAACTATGGTTCCCTCTGGAAAAACAAAAACGTTTTCCCTGGCATCCTGCGGCATCTCATCCTGAAGTTTGTAAATGGCCTATGCTGCTCAAACCGGCTGCCTCGCTGTCTTTTGATGCCAGCCACTTTAGAGCACACACCAGAAAGATCAATATAACCCGTACGTAAGTGATGGAGCACCATGCACTCAAAGGCTGTTAGAATCTCCAGTAAAGAATGGCTTTGACAGATGCAGTGAAATTAAGCAGCATGCACAAAACCCCAGCAAAGAGGGGCTATGGCCGTAGTCTTTTCTCTGTACATGGTGGATTGATGGGTGCATTGTGACATAAGATGCACCGAGATGAGACCTGGCCCCTGCCACGTGTATGCATTAGTGAGTTTATGGCCTATGAAAATGTGGGGAAGAGTCTAACAAGGGTGTCGTAAGGATGGAGCCTTTTTCCAAATGGAGAATTATGACAAGTTAGACACAAGGAGACTCAATGTCAACTTAAGGGCAAAGTGATGTTCAAATATATTTATTCCCAGAGAGTATCCCAGTTTCTGAACATGCCCCACCACAACTATCGATTTTCACCACCGAAGTTCCACGGCCTTGATCATTGAGGAAAAGCGATAGAACCTGCTTTCAAGTCCAGCTCACATACTACAGTTGGACATGATGGCGTTTGCTTTGGTTTTTTTTGTTGTTGTTCCAGTCTGCTTCATGTGGCTTGAGAGAGGCCATCTAGCCCAAGACTTTGCTGTGCTTATACCAGGAAAAGGATGCAAAGATGGACCAAGAGAAACCTTGTGCAATATCATCCTTTAATTCATTATTTACTTAGTGAGGGGGAACCTTTGTGGGAATCTTTGTGGGGACCAGTTCCAGGGAAGAAAAACTAAATTCTAGGTGGCTGATTGCTTGAGGCTCACTCCATACAAATGTGAAGGCTAAAACCTTCCGAGAGTAAGGCTCAGTGGTGAGTTCTGCTCCTATGATTTTCAAGCTTTACTTCCCGGAGACTTCTCCGGTGGTCAAAGTAGAGATGGGGGAAAGGTTCACTTAGGCTTCTGTCAGGAAGAGCAAAGAGCAGCCACTTTGGTATTTGCCAAGATCTTCCAAAGCCTGCCCAAAACAAACAAAGCTGTCTTAGCAGTACCTAATCCATCACGGGGTTTTCATAAAAGCCTGACTAATCTAACAAACAGGAAATGCTGACTCCAGGCTCCTGGGGCCATCAAGTCCTCTCTAAGTTGGAAAGACATTGTGACGCCCTTGAAGGTCACAGCCTGGTGGTACAGTCCCACGTACCACAGATGGAATCCGAGGACTCAAGACTGCTTCTCTTCCCACCATACCTCGGCAACTTAACAGTAGCAGTCAACTTACCACAGTTCCTTTAACTAGTACGCCATGTTCTGCTTTCACCAAAACATTCAAAGGTACACTAAAAGCAAACAAACACACGAAAACACGGCTTGGAAAGACAAAGCAAGCATCAGACAGACACAAATATGGTAGGAATGCTGGGAATGCCAGTTCAGGATTTTAAGGAATAATGCTTAATATTCTAAGGCTCTAACTGGAAAACGAACGGAGACAGCAGGGCTGGGGAGATGGTTCAGTGGGTAGTGCCTGCCATGTAACTTCGAGGACCCAACTTCGTATCCCAGCAACACATACAGAAGCCAGGTGGGAATGGTAGCCCACATGTATCCCAGCAGTCAGGGTGGAGGGACAGAGAATTCCAGGAGCAAGCTGCTTATCCGGCCTCCCTGAAGAGAGGAGCTGCTGGCTCAGCAGGACACTCAGCCTCAATACAGAAGGTGGAGAGCCACTGAGGCAGGTGCCCAGTGTCTACTTCAGGTCTCCACATGGATAGGTGCACTCGCCCACATATCTGGTTACATATGTGAACACCTAAACACACACACACACACACACACACACACACACACACACACACACACACACACTTGCAGAAAAAAAAATATAGACTGTGCAGAAATAGATGAGTAGGGTTGGGGATTTAGCTTAGTGGTAGAGCGCTTTCCTAGCAAGCACAAGGCCCTGGGTTCGGTCTTCAGCTCTGGAAAAAAAAAAAAAAAGAAAAGAAATAGATGAGTAATAGAAAGAGAAAGAAGGAATTCTAGTGAAGAATCTTTAAAAACAAAACAAAAAAACCCAAATACTGCAGAAGTTAAAACATAGTAACAAAAATCCACTAAGACCAGGGCTGATTGTGGTAGATCAGATGAGCTAAGAAATCATGGGCAAGCCTGTCGAACTAAGTTAAAACCCTTGAACTTGTAAAAGCAAAAGCAGAGTCAACACCATAAGCTGTCAGACTCCACATGTGCTACGACACACATCATATCCCCTACAATAATAATAATTCTTTAAAACAGACAAAAAGAATGGTAAAATTATATATATATATAATATATATATTATATATATATACCTATATATCACAGAGAAACAACAACAAAACATCTACAATAATCTTAATGGGAACACCATGAAAGGAGAAAGAGAAAGGGAAGTGGGAATAAGTTAGAAATAAATTGAGAATTTATCTCATTAATATCAGATACTATACCAAAGATCTACGGTTCTCAGAAAACAATAAGCAGGATAAAGTAAAGAAATCTATATGCAGCCATATTATATTTAACTTCCAACAAATCAGAGACAAAAGGGGAACTATTTCAAGCCAGAAGAAAGGAAATATGCTAACTTAAAAAGGAGAAAAGGGAAGAAAAACACCAGACTTCTCCTCAGAAATTATGCAAGAAAATAGAAAATGATACAAAACAATTGTTGATAGAATAGGGAAAATATCCTAGATTATTTCTCATCCACTTAACTTACACATCAGTGTAAAAAAGAAATAATTCCTTCAGCAAAAAATGTAGAGATTCGGTTGCTAGTAAAACCTTATTGCCAAAAATGTTTAAAGAGGTTCTCCATATGTAGAAAATGGAGAAAAAAAGAAGAAGAAATAGAGAAGGGATACATGAAGGTAAAGGTTTTATTTTTAATTCCTTCCTAAACACCTAAAAGTTTAAGACAGTAATAGCAACCATGTTTTATTTGATGACTAACTTATTGATAACCTTGAACCAACTGGGAAGCAATATGGTATCATTTGAAAATAGACTCGTATTAGTCATAAATGTATGCTGAAACTTCAGGGGAATAATCAAAAAGTAAATAAAAAATGATTGAGGTGCTGAAATAGAGAAAAAATAAAAATCACAGAATGCTCAATTAGAAACCACAGGAGGGGCTGGCACGGTGGCGCAGCGGATAAAAGGGCTTGCAGCCAAGCCTGACAGCAGGAGTTTTATCCCTGGGCCCCACACGGGGGAAGAAAGGAGCAAACTTTCACAGTTTGTTTCCTGACCTCTAAACATGCATGGTGGCACTCCCCCTTCTTTCACACACACAAAAATCAACATAATAGAAACAACTAAAACTACAAGAGGCAGAGAAGAGTGGAAGACCAGAAAAAATAAATAAAACCACAAAGACAATGAATAGAAAACAGCAGCAATTATAGCAGATATTAATATGACAATATCAATAATCACTTTAAATGCCAATGATATAAATATACCACCTAAAACACACTGTCAGAATGAATCATAAGATGAACTCTATTGTACAAGACACTCACTCTAAGTTGAAAGGCATATAGAGTAAATGTAAAGAGACCAAGGTAGATCAAAAGGAAGCTAAACAGCTCCATTAATTTCAACCAGAGCAAACTTCAAAGCAATGTATAGTATCAGACACAGCAAGGAACATTTCATGATAGGGGACCAGCTGTTCAAGGAGATGTACAATCCCTCGTGTGTTCTGTACCCCAAAAACTGAGCATTGAGATGCAGGAGGCAAAACATGGTAGTGCTCCAAAAAGAAACATGAAGCCACCATTTGAGCTTCAACACCCTCTGTGAGTGACAGACACCCAGGTGGCTGAAAAACCGGGAAGGAGATAGTTAAGTCACAAGCACTATCAATCAGCCGGATACGAAGGACACTGCTGGAATATACCATCTAAGAGGAGCAGAACACGTGCGTCTCCAGCTCATATGGGATATTTGTCAAGAGAGTCTGCATTCTGCTGCTGTCATACGGACCTAAACACATTAAAGAACAGAAGCTATGAAGTGCTTGCTGTTAGTAGGCAGTGACATTAAAACAGAAATCAGTGACAGAGAAAGATGAAAATCCCCCGGATACCTGGAGATTACACACTCCATTTGGAAACCATGCACGTGTACAACTCACACATGTAAATAAGGAAATATTTGGTCAAAATGAAAATGCAGCTCACTATAATTTGTGTCAGGCAACCAAAGCCGTCTCTTGAGAGAAATGTATAGCACTGGGGTGCATGTATTGGGAAAGAATAAAGGTCTGAACTCAATACTCTAAACCTTCCCCTATGAAGTAAAAAAAAAAAAAAAAAAGAAAAAAAAAAGGAAAGTAAATCTAATGGAGAAAAGAAATAATAAAAAATAAATAGTAAAAAGAACTTGGTAACAGGAACTCAGCAGGAAAAAAAAATCAACTAAACCAAAAATTGGTTCTTTGGATCAATAAGAATCTAACCAGGATGCCTAAGTAAAAATGAGAGGATTAATATCCATAAAAGCTATGATCTTATGGACATTACAAGGACACTTTAGGAATATGTTTTTAGCAACTCTACCCACATATGTGATAACTAAGACGGAATTGACCAATTCTTTATAAGGACCAAATCTTCAGAACTCACATAGTTTATCAATAATTTAAAAACCATCTTGAACACTAGGGGTAGAGCATATGCTTAACCTCTAGGAAGCCTCATGTTCAAGCCACAGCAGCAAAATAAAAAGACAAAAACAAAAAAACCAAAGAAACAAACAAAAAGAACCCATCAGACAAAAACTTCTAACGCAGATGCCATCAAGGCCAGATGGAGTCACTGACTAATTCTGTTGAACATTTAAGCAAGAACTTGTATCATTTCTTCATCATCCCTGCCCCCATCCCCATCCCAGAAGCCAGAAGCAGAAGGACATTCCTTCCTCATTCTACGAGGCTAATGTCACCCCAGTGGAAATACAGGCAAGGTGTTACAAGGAACAGACTACATAGACTAATACCTCTCAAAATGATAGAAGTAAAAAGTCAAATCCAATAATGTCTAGAAGTAATTTTTTTACTATGATTAATTGGGACTTATTACGCTTTTTCAAGGCTGATTCAATATTTAAAACCCAATTAATGCAGTCTGCCACTCCAGCAAGCTAAAAACAAATCAGATGGTCAGAGTTAGATGCAGAAAGTCTTTTACAAAATTCAATACCCACTCACCAAAGACTTGTAGAAAATTAGAAACGGAGTGGAACTTCCTCAACCTGAAGAAAAAGTTGCCAAACCTTGTGACATGCTGTAGGTAGCATCTTTCTGAGATGAGGAAGGCATCTGTATCCTCTCACTACACACTTTCAACATCCTATTGGAGGTTCTGGCCACCTCAACACAAAAACAAAAACCAGGTATACAGGTATGAAATGGTTAAAACTCTCCTAGTTCATAGACAACAGAAGAGTAAGTACAAAATCCAAATGAATCAATGAAAAATATTGGAACTGATAAGTGATTGGAGCAAAGCTGAAGGATACAAATGCCCTTTGCTTGTTTCTATTCATTTATTTGTGTGTGTGGTGGGGGTGGGGGCTGGAGGGGAGGAAGGGAGCTATCTCAAGATGAATCTCAAGCGGGCATGTACTTGTCCCAGCCAGAGTGCAAAGGACAGAAGGTAACTTCCTGGAATTGGTTCTCTCCCTCCACCTTGTGGCTTCCAGGGATCATCCAGGTCCAAGGCTTTACATAAGGGCATGCTTTAACCCCTGAGCCACTTCCCTGGCTCAGTTTTCTTGTATACCAGCACTCAACAATTAGGAGTTTTGATTTCCAAATACGCCACCATTTATAGCAGCTTACCCCCAAATGAAATGCTTAGGCACAAATTTAACAAAATACCTTTAAGACGTATATGAGGATCCCCACTCCCAAATTAAAGAACTAAATGAATAAGAGTCTATGTTCATGGGTAAAAAAAAAATCCATATTGTCAATATATTCTACATTGGTCTATAGATTCAATGTAGTCCACTGCACATTGTAGTAAGCACTAAGGCAACTCTTGCTTTCTCTCACTCTGTGTATATGTGGTATGAATTTGTATGTGTGTGTATGTATATGGTGTATGTATGTGTCTGTGTGTATCTGCATGTGGAAACCAGAGAACAATACCCAAAACATCCAATGTTGTTACTCAGGCACTGATCTCCCACCTTTTTCTTTCTTTCTTTCTTTCTTTCTTTCTTTCTTTCTTTCTTTCTTTCTTTCTTTCTTTCTTTCTTTCTTTCTTTCTTCTCTCTCTCTCTCTCTCTCTCTCTCTCTCTCTCTCTCTCTCTCTCTCTCTCTCTTTCTTTCTTTCTTTTTTTTTTTTTCCTGAGACAGAGCTGTCACTAGCTTAGGACTTAAACTCACCAAGTAGTCTCTACTGGCTGGCTAGCAAGTCCCAGGGATCTGCCTGTCTCTGCCTCCCCAGTGTCGGGGTTACAAGTGTACACCGTTACTTCTGGCTTTGCTTTTCTTCTCCCTTCCCCTCCTTTGTCCTTCCTTCCTTCCTTCCTTCCTTCCTTCCTTCCTTCCTTCTTTCCTTCCTTTCTCTTTCTCTTTCTTTCTTTTTCTTCTTTTTTAATCTTTGGCCCTCAAGCACTTTATAGATTTAGCTATCACCAAAACTCTCAAGACCAAGTCTTAAATTTTACATAGAGAAATAACCAGGGTAGCCAACACAGTGTTTAGGAACTATGTAAGATTGCTTGATAACACTAGTCTTCTTTAATTAAACTAAAACTGCAGCCATCAAGACAGTGTGATATGGCCAGGCGGTGATGGTGATCCCAGCACTCGAGAGGCAGAGCCAGGTGGATCTCTGTGAGTTTGAGGCCAGCCTGGTCTACAGAGTGAGATCCAGGACAGGTACCAAAACTACACGGAGAAACCCTGTCTTGAAAAACCAAAAAAAAAAAAAAAAAAAAAAAAAGAGAGTGTGATACATATAAAAGAACAAGTAGGCCAATGGAACAGAATGGAGGATCCAGAAATAGTAGTTACACATCTTGTCAAATTATTCTTTGGTAAAATAACAAGATAATACAATGGAGAAAATAATGTTTGTAATAAATGGTGCTAAAGTGGACACACATGTACACAGATATTTTACAATCCTTGGAAAAACTCTCTCAATACTGATAACAGCAAATGCTTGAACGGACCAGAGCAACAGAGCAAAAATTCCTTGTCAACTGGAATGAGAAAATGTGTGGTAATCTTAGACAGTTGGCTAGGTTTCTCTTGTTTGTTTTGCAGTGTTGGGGACTACACCTCTGGTCTCATGCATCCTAGGAATGCATCCCATGGCTAAGCTATGTTCTCAGGCAGGTAGTCTCTTACAAAACCTAACATAGCTACCATGCCACAATTCAGCAACAGCATCCTCAGCACTTACTCAGACGAACTGAAAACTTACATCCACACAAAAACCCACACACTTGCACACAGATATTTATAACAATATTTATTCATAATTTCCCCAACTGGGAAGCAACCAAGATTTTCTTCAGCAAGGGAAATGGAAAAAACAACAGTGGAACATCAAGTGAATACAATTTTATCCAGTGCTAAAAATAAATGAGTTATCAGGCCATGAAAAGACATGTGGGAAACATACATACACATTACTATGTCAACTATGCCAACGAGAAAGGTTATATCCCGTACGAATCGATGAAACAGTCTATGTACATAATTATGGAAACAGTTGTGGATCCTTGGTTCCCAGAGATTTGGAAGAGGGAATGATAAAAAGATAAGAGTGAAATGATTTTTTTTTTAAGACAGTGATTATCATGGTAGACCCAGGAAATATTTGCCCAGACCTAAGGGATGCACATGACCAAGACCAAACGCTAAAGCAGACAGAGTTGAAGCGATGATGACTTCATGACATAAATTCACCAGTTACAACAGACGGCCGTGTGGTGTGTGATGATGGCAATGGAAAGCCTGGTGCTGTGCCTACGTGGATTCAGGGAGTTTGCCTGAAACCTCTCTGTATTTCCCAGGCCCGTTTACGGAAAACCCAAAATTGTTCTAGAACACCTGCTGCAAGCAAACATCACAAACAAAATGAAACAAAAACGACAGGAATGTAGGTGTGGGATTATTTGGGGGAAAGTTGTTGAGTGGGGAGGAGGATGAGTGGGTAATAGGGGATGCAGAAGAATACCTTCTCCAAAATACATTCCTATGAATGTATGGAACTTCTGAGAAAGAAAACCACAGAACAAAAGAAGTTAGGCATTTGATGAACTTAAAAAATGGAGATTATAATATTTTAGCAAACAGAATCTCTTATATATATACATTAATTCTTAAAGGACAGTGCTATTTTTCAAACTGACAGATACAACCACAGAATCTCCAATGCAACTTACTGTGAACGTCTGGAGATTAAGTTCTATTAACACACGCTGGAACCGATGGTAAGGATGAAGTCCATGGAGTTTTGAATCAACATTTTTACTTTTGCTCAAGGAAAAATGTCAACAGAGATGTGCTTTGAGATTTAACTCATGTCTATGACTTCTCTCTTTCTAATGAGAGGGGTGCTTTTTGCATGCGGACTAGTTCCAAACAAATGCTAACAGGTGTAAGTGCATGGTGAGGTATTCCAGATCTGGGCTTCCTCCTCAAGAAATGGCCAAGAAAACTAAATTGCCTTCAGGTAAGGGATGCTGAAAGCCGTGTTACAGAATCAGGTAGCTTTAAGGCCCCTGCTGGCAGACAAACCTGGGTCTAGCTCTGGAGACCTTGCCTCTCTCTGCATGTGCTTAGCTCCGTCGATGGCTGTGCCTTCGATGGGATCTGTGTGGCTCTCTGTGGTGCCGGGAAGGGTAAGGGGAAGACTCCCTGTTTTGGTGATGGGTATAGATTCTGCGGATGGGGCCTGGCCTCAGTTCACGATCTGCAGAGTCGGGTTCCCTGCCACATCCATACCTGTGCCTCCGGGAATCCCTGTGGAATGGCTGCTGCTGGGAGGATGGGGAGGGCCTGGGGTCGTCTCTGCGGCTCAGCAGGTGTCCGGTGTGAGAGGAGGATCTCCAAGAGCTGTGGCGGCGGTGGTGGTGGTACCTGGGAGAGGAAGAGCGCCTGGACACGGGGGTTTCACGCTGCTCCCATCTGTGGTGATCTTGAGGCTGCCTTCTCTCTGCCCTTCTCTCTGCCCTTCTGTCTGCCCGGTCTGGCTGTCCCTCGGCTGGCACATCCCTGATCCACCTGCCCACGGGGTTGTGCGCGGGGAGGACCACGCCCCAGGCGTCGGCCACGTGCGCCAGCAGCAGCTGCGTGAGGTAGCGGTGGGCACGCTCGTCCCAGTGCACCCCATCACTCAGCCGGTGCTGCCCCGCGTGGCGGAAGTGGAAATGGAGGTCGAGCACATCGAAGCCACGCCTCACCGCCTCGGCTGAGCTGTAGAAGTTGGCCTCGATCACATCTTCCCGCATGCGTGATGGGCAGGCGGGCGCATCAGGCAGCATGAAGCCCCCGGATATGACCTCGGCCACGGGCATGGTGGTATTCCACACCAGGAGGCAGGAGGCTGGCAGCACCTGATCCAGCCGTCGGAACAGCCTCTCCAGGTCCTCTCGGTAGCTCCTGCGGAAGTTGTGCCCGTACCTGGACAGGTCCCAGAGGCACGAGTTCATGACCACCAGGTCCGGGGCGTAGTCGCCCCAACGCAGCTGATGCAGGATGTCCTCGACGTAAGGCGAGTAGACGCGCGTGAGGAAGTAGAAGCGCACCAGATGGTGACCCGAGCAGAACTGGCGCACCTCGCGGTAGTGGGTCCCGTTGTGCATGGGTCCCCACCTCCCGCCCTCCAGGAGCACGTCGTGTTCGAAGCTCAGCTCACCCTTGCTCTTCAGCTGGCTGGAAGACAGCAGGCAGTCCTTCTGGAGCAGGAGCACCAGGTCCTTGTACACGGCGCGCTGGATGGAGTCCCCCAGGATGACGACGAACTTGTTGTGCAGCAGCTGCTGGACCTCTTGAGCTCGGAGGTGGGGCATGATGGCTTTCTCAAGGAAGTCTCGGACGGAGCTCCCCGGGAGACGCTGGGAAGCTCACAGAAGGGCGCTGGGTGCGGTCTTCGGGCGGCGGTGGGGCGAAGGACAGCGAGCTCGAACTCCCGTGGCCAGAGGCTGCCTCAGCCGGTTTGCCACAGCCCACAGCGTGACCTCTGAACCCTGGAAAGTATTGCGTGAGTCCAGGCTCCACCTGGTGGAGGAGAGGTGCACCACTCCAACCAGGAAACCTTGACCCCCGCAGCTTGGATAGTGGAGGCGGATGTTTCAGGAGTGTTCCCAGCTCCTGAGGATGCTCACTTTTGCCGCTCTCTTTACCGCGATCCTCACTTTAGTTGCTAATTTTTTTTTTTGTCTTTATGATTCCATTGTGGGGAGAGTCCGTTCTGGAGTGTAGAGCCCAGCCCCGCAGGCAGTCACTGATCTACAGCCGTGACTCTGCAAACCACGATCGGATCGGCAGAACACGCGGTGCGTTGTAAGAAAATAGAGATTCACCACGTACCTTTTACCAGCTTTCCCGTAACCATGAAACCTTGGAGGACTTTGGTATCTTTGTACCGAGGCATACAGGCTGTTTCCTCCCTTCGCGATTCGTTTGTGCCTCTGTTACCTTCTGTCTCCTTCGCTGTCTCCTTCCCTAACTCCGGCTAACCACTTCAGCTAATCTCCACTTGCACAATTTATCATTTCAGGAATTCTATGTGGGTGGAATTGAACAGTGTGTGACCTTGAGGCATCTCCCCCCCATCCCCCCCCACCCCCCTCATTGTCCTCTGGATTTCTGAACTTTCTAAAGTCTGTACATGTTTTCTGAACATGTACAGAGTGTACTGGTGATGGGAATGTCAGTGTTTTGTTCTTTTTTCTTACCACTCCCTGAAAGCCATCCATTGAAAGGACAACTGGGTTGTTTGCCTGTTTTGTCTGTCACTAAACAGCACGGCTAAGCATCCTGTGCTGGTTTTGAGTAGGTCCGCATTTTCTTTGTTTGAAATAAGCCCAATCTTGTCATTGTAAGGTTGTAGGATGCTTGTACAGCCGACGCCTTAAGAAATGTCCTTGCTTATCTGGTATAGCTCATGTGACACAGTCCTAACATTCAGGAGGAAGAGACGAGGGGATAGTGAGTTTGGGGCCAGCCTGGGCTACTTAACACATCGTGAGACTTCGTATCAAAAGAGTAAGGAAAACAAAAATCTCAAATGGTTTCAAATTGTTTTCTGGAGTGACCAGACCCATTCGCATTGGTGTGAATAATGTTTTTTGTGAATAACGTTTTTTAATTCTTTTTAGGTTGTCATATGCATAGCCTGAATATGTGAAACCCCAAATCTTTCATATACTTCCTCAAGCAGGTCTAACCCCAAGGAGTCAAAAAAAAAAAAAAAAAGACTTTTTCTTCTCTGGGTGCCCTTGTGGATGCTATTAAATCCCATGGAATTTGCTTTGAATTTCCCTAGTCACTGGGTTATCTTAGAACCTTTAACAGATATTTAGGAAACCCAGTGGGATAGTGTTTCATTTGGGAACCAAGAGAAACAAGAGATTTAGGGCACAAACCTGGGCAGGTCCGTGAAGAACTGTTAGTTTTGGTTCTGAAGTCCAAAGTCGAAGTCTGAAACCACCATTGGCTCTGTGCCAGGAAGGAAGTCAGAGGAAGAGGTCTTTCCTTTCCAGTGTGGTTCTGTTAGTGAAACTGTCCCCTGATAATTTTGCATGCTATACATGTTGTTTTAGGCAAGTAGAACCTGTGGGGTTCTCCTCACACCTTCTAAGCTAAGGTATTCTGAGCTATGCTTTCCTACTCTGTTTTCTCTAGTAATCTACTTGCTCTTTCTCTTCTAGTATTTTATCAAACTGTCGTGGAAAAAAAAATCTCCTTAGTTTTTAGCACTAATTTTTCTTTTAAAACTGTGTCTATGATTTCAGTGTAGCCAGGAACAGCAAAGAATTGTGCTTGTCTTCCATCTATAAGTGACTCCATCTGCTTAATATTTTACTATAAAGACAAGTATCTTGCATATTTAATTTCACTTTGCTAAAATTGTTTCTCTCAGGTGGTTGTTGGTAGTTTAAGAAACAGGGAAAGAAACTATTTCTAAGGTAATTTTCACATTGTGGCAATGCATGACTTTATGATGTGAGTAGAAAGTTAAAACGATACCTTTTGACATATTATTTTTGTAGAATATGGAAAATGACTTCTTATTCTAGTAATCTTTTAAAATGACCTTTGTACTTTGGCTAAGCATACACATTAAAAAAATAAAAAAGAATAAAGAAAAATTATGTCCATAAGCTATTTGTGTTCGTGTATAATTTGGATCTATAGTCCAATTAGTTTGTCTTCCTCTTAGCTTTGAGGAGTCTGCTATAACAATACTTACTTATTTTTCCCCCAAAGCAGATTTGGTCAAATGTTAATATCAATTTTGACTCCCATACAGTGAAATGTAAATTTCAAATTTTTTCACTAAATAAAGGGGATAGCATATCCAGTTGGTGAAATAAAGCTTTCTTGAGATGGACAGGAAATATAGGTGAATAAGTATGTCCCCTCTACTTAAATAAATAACCTAAGATCATAAAAACAGATCCAAAACCAAGAGGAGAGAACAGTGTATGGGGAGAGGTGTATAGCCACACCCATGTAGGGTCTAAGCCAAGAGTGGCTAGCAGAGTAAGATTTTAAATTTCACTATAATAGTTTCACTCTTAAGTTCTTCTGAGTGTAGAACATCTTTCTGGTTGTAAGAGTTCAGAGTTAACCATGTTGATGGTAAGAAATGTGTGACAGAAAAATAAGAACCTAAGAGGGCACAAGGATTGAAAATGTAGATATGGTTAATGAAGAGATGCCCTCCTTGGCCAGAGAGGCCTTTGCTGACGGTCCTTGTCCTGTCCTCTTCCCCTCTTGCCTGTAGTTTCTTTTCTTTTCTTTTTTTTTTTAAAGTTTTTCGAGACAGGGTTTCTCTGTGTAGCTTTGCGCCTTTCCTGGAACTCACTTGGTAGCCCAGGCTGGCCTCGAATTCACAGAGATCCGCCCGCCTCTGCCTCCCGAGTGCTGGGATTAAAGGCATGCGCCACCACCGCCCGGCTTGCCTGTAGTTTCTATGGCCTGCTTTATTTTCCTTCACTGTTACATGGCATTTGATTGTTACTATTTTATTATTATCTTAGCATTTTCTTATTCCATCAGATTTAAACCCTACGAGAAAACGACTTGTTTCCATTTATTCTTGTTTCCTCAGTTTTTAAAATGATTTTGACTGTGTAGCCAATAAGTCAATAAATGTTTGTGTGATGAAAACAATAAGCCGAGAAAATTCATTATTGGAAGAACTCTTTAAAAACCTGCCCCAAACACCCGTCTAAAGGCTTGTGTTGCCTAAGTAATGCTTCTGGTGTGGGGTCGTCCAGTCTGTGTTCTTACGCTCATTCATGTGTCCGAGTAGTGGGGAACATCTTTCCCTGAGAGTTTGTTCCGTCCTCAGGAAACATCAGCTGAGTATGCCTGTGCTCCTAGAATGTGCACTCAAGATCCCATCTTGAAAAAAAGAGAGGGAGGAAGGGAAGAAGGAAGGAGAGGGAGATGAAAAGAAGGAAGAGAAGAGAAAAAGGGAGGGAAGGGAAAGAAAACTGGACTATTAAAAGTCTCTGATTGGGGCCATGTCTGGGTCCATGGTCCTTCTGCAGTCTGTGTGTTGATGTCCATGGCCAGTGTTACCACCAAAGGCCATGTGGATGTCCATGGCTCATGCTGTCTCCAGAAACCGTGTGTGTAAGTCCATGGTCCATGCTCACACTGACTGTAAAGGGCAAGGAAGCTACTTTTGCCACGGTATTGATGACTGCAGACTCACAGTTGAGAAAGAGGGTTGTAGAAGGCTTCTGTGACAACCCCTCCCCCAGGGGAAAAAAAACCCCAGCCTAGACAGAAAGCCATCAAGGAGAGCTCTTAAAAACTGTGATAAGGATGCTGAAGTGTCGGTCTCTGCAACTGATGGCATCTGGCGGAGGTGCAGGTAGGAAAGACTCAGTTTTCTTTAAGGGGCTGGCCACTAGGAGTTGGTCCAAGCTCCAGTGAGTATATGGACAACACCGACTGGAGTATTTTTCCCCTTGTAGAGAGTCCCAAGTGTGGGGGGCAGAGCTGGAAGGATGGCAAGTGAATGTGCTTGGGGTCCATGATATGAAATTCCTAAATCAATAAAATATTATGAAAAGCCGGGCGGTGGTGGCGCACGCCTTTAATCCCAGCACTCGGGAGGCAGAGCCAGGCGGATCTCTGTGAGTTCGAGGCCAGCCTGGACTACCAAGTGAGTCCCAGGAAAGGCGCAAAGCTACACAGAGAAACCCTGTCTCGAAAAACAAAAAAACAAAACAAAACAAAAAAATATTATGAAAAAAGTCTGAGTTTTAATACCCTGTTTTATATCTTGAGATATTAGAGATTTGTCATAATTATTCTCCCATGTGACTGTCTTTAACGTTATTTGGATACCGTTAGTCTCTCTGTCCTTTTTATATTAGCCTTAAATCTCTTCCATTATTTCCAATACCAAGGTATGGTCCTCATTGTGTGTTAATGCATGGCTATATACTCCATGAGCCCAATGGCAGGTAACTCAGAAGTATGTCAACATGCGGCAGCAAAAACTGCTATGTGTGGTCATAGTGTGAGTCCTTGTGAGACAATGTCCCTTTTCTCTCCCAAAAGGACTGAGTTTTGACCCAGATTCTCTGTCCTGCACATTTCGGGGTGGGGATGAGTAGGTAGGCAAGCATATTTTTCACTGCACGTATGTCCCTTATTCTTAATTGGCTTGTTGGTTGAGCAGTAATAGCAAAACCTTCATATTCAAGTTGTCCCTTTACCAGTTACTAAAGCCAGGCCAGCGTTTGGGGGTTGGTTCTAATGAAAAGATCTCTTCTGTTTCTAATTACTCGTCTCAGAATGCGTCACAACACATCTGTGGCATTCAAAAGCAAATCCAGTCTTCCAGGTGTGGTTTAACCAACACAATTCCAGATTTGGATTACTACCTCTTTTGTTAAATGAATGCTGCCTAACATCTAATCTGCTTTTTTGGATAATCCACTGCTCCCATGACTCATTTTGCCTTTGCCTTTCCACTATACTGTCTGAGTCATTTTAATACATGATAAACAGTAACTTCCTTGTCCTGAGTCTATGCCTCTGGCCTTTTAATTTGGGGAACAAATATAAAGACTTTTTACTGTTAAGCCTATTCCGCTGTTCCTGTTTGTCAAGATCTTTTATTCCATTGCTGTCACCTGTTGTCGTCGTTTGGGGTTCTAACTTTGCCATCCTGGTTGCCCAGTGCCTTTCTTGGGAATGTGCAAACCATGCTTGATCACCAGCTCTTCTTGAGTCAATAGTAAATAATCGTACTAGAAAGGGCAGACGGTGGTGCACGTTTGCCTCGCTTCCAGTTTACATTTTACCCAGCTTTCAGTACCTGTGGACACCATGGTTTAACCCATTCTTGACCTTTGCCTCTAGCACACACTTTTCTACCTTTTCCAAGACAAACATTTTTGTGACTAGCACATGCCTTTGTAAAGTCTTTATAGACTAGACGTACAGGTTTCATAGATTTGACAGCGTGACCTCACAAAGATATGCAGGACGTCCTCCCTGCTTCTCCCAGTCCACTCTGCCCTGCTTTGTGCTCCTGGACGCTGTTCTCTTTGTACTGCATTAGCTGGATTCCTTTGTCCTGAATTCACTGGAGACTGCAGGAGCGTTAAAGAGGATGAAACTGTGGCCTGCATTTCATCAGATTCCTTTCTTACAGCCACACATACTATAGTGTGTTTACCATAGGATAAGTGGCTTAGTTTTTCCCAAGGCTTGCAAGTCCCTCCAGTGAACTCTCTCCCTTGCTAAAGAGATAAAACTGGGACACTATGCAGGCTCTCAGATACCCCTGCAACCCTGCCGCTTGACATCTAAGGGTCAGAGACTTCTTGCCTGTGTGACCATATAGGGCTCTGCGGTTCCTATTTTGAAAGTCATAGTCTCTTTTGAAAGCGGCCCTACAAGTTATGTAGCCAGTTCTGCTGCGGGTGGTGCTGGCTTCCCCCGTCCCCTTACCGTCCCTTAGGTTTGCCTTGACACTGCCCCAGACTTGTATGGTACACACTTTCTTGTGTGTGCCATCTGCTCCCTGTCGGAGGAGCTGTGACTCACGCAGAAGGCACTGTGATGAGTCAAATTTGTTCTTGTGAGGCTCTGTTGACTCCTAGGGATCATCGGTTCTTGATGTTCTCCACACCTATTCCTTTGTGTAAAAAATTCGAAAATCTTAGCTGAAGTCAATAGAACACTTCACACTAATTTGCGACGGCCCCGTTTGTCTCATTTTTTTCAAGACTGGTGAGTGTTTTCAGGCATCTGATTTTCTTTTCCACTGCTGTTTTGAGCTTTTCAAAGGCCACTGGCAATGTTTAATGATCTAATTTACAGGCTCTTTAGAAACCTCTAGAGAAAATTCAGACTCGGCTAACACTCCAGGTTCCCCTTATCAATATGCTTTGCCTTTTGCGTCCACAGAGAAGAGAAGCATGGTTTCTCTGTCATCATTGAAGATATTAATGTCAAACAAAGCGTCTTTCTTTAGTGTCTTTGTGAACTGATAAGACTTAACAAAAAAAAAAAAAAAAACCTTCTGCCATTCAGGACCACAAACTTCCTAAATTTGTCAATTTCATGCCACATTCTTACATGAATTCTCCCCTGGCTGCTGTTTTTGTTTTGCCCTCTGACTTTTTGAATCCCTGGAGCAGGCTAAGATACTAATGAAGCACGAGTTCAGTTTATATTCCACTCCCTGCTAGCTCTAAGGAAACATATTATTCCTGGGTTTTTTGGTTTTGTTTTTTTTTTAGCTGTTTTTATGCCACCCTGATTGGGGTCCTCAGAACTCCAAAGACATTAGTTTTTCAATAATAATAATAATAATAATAATAATAATAATAATAATAATAATAAAAGCCTAGAGCAAGATGTGGGAATAGGGACCAAATTTGGATTATGAATCAAAAGCATGTTAGGGAAGACTTAGACGATGAACAAAGAGAAGCTGTATCCGGTCTTAATACATATGACTGTTCCGGAGACATCTGTGTGAGTTTCTTCTCACAGCTTTCTTGGTGGTTACCGTGTTGCCTGCATTTGCCTGCTCAGGCTAGCAGAAGGGCCAGAGAAGCTTAGACCCTCTATGTGTCTCTTCAGACTCTGAGCTCAGCAACCACATTGGACTCTTTTAGCTGTCTGACCCCTTTCTTCCTCTGTGGCTTCATTATTTGTAGTTGTGCTGTGAGAATTGCATTTGTGTGAACTTCTGAAATCATCTTCCATCTCCCTGTTTCCTGGAACAAACCCCAAATTTACCTTTTATTTTTAAAATAAAAATAAATCTTGTTCGCTATTCTTCAGCCTCATCTGTGGAATATAGTTCTAGTGGGTCTTTATTCAGATGAATAAAATACATGTTTTGTGATAAATATTTAGAAAAGGCTGTTTCTATTGTCTTAATCCATTTAGGGTCAGCTAATACTCACCTTCTAACTTATTAATATGGTTTTGTTGTTAGCTCTGTGTGAGGTTTTTCTTTTCTTTGTCATTGAGCTGGTATAACAAAATACATGAGACTGGGAAATTTATAAAGCACAGAAGTTCAAGGTTGAGGGTCTAGGATTCATTGGGGGGCGATTCCTTGTTTTTCTTTTTCCTTTTATTGAAATATATTTTCCCCTCACATGACATATCCTGATGACTTATAGTTTTCCCTCCCTCTACTCCTCCCAATCCCTCCCCCACCTCCCTCTGATCAGATCCACCCCATTTCTGTCTCTCATTGGGAAACAGGCTTCTAAGTGATAATAATAAAATATAACCATGTAAAATATAATATAAAACAAAAACTATCACATCGAAGTTGGACAAGACAAACCGACAGAAGGAAAAGAGCCCAAGAGAAGGCACAAGAGTCAGAGACCTCATTCCCACACCCAGGAGTCCCATAAACACACTAAACTGGAAGCCATGATATGTGCACAGAAGGCCTGGTGAAGACCCGTGCGGGCCCTGTGCCTGCTGCCTCATTCTCTGCGAGTTCCCAGGAGCTTTCATCATGTTGATTTAAAGAACTTTATTTTCTTGGTGTGTCCCACCCTCTCTGGCTCTTACACTCTTTCTACCTCCTCTTCCTTGGGGTTCCCTGAGCCCTGAGGGGAGGGATTTGATGGAGACATCCCATTTAGGGCTGAGTGTTCCCAGGTCTCTCTCTCTCTCTCTCTCTCTCTCTCTCTCTCTCTCTCTCTCTCTCTCTGTGTGTGTGTGTGTGTGTGTGTGTGTAGTGTCTGGCTGTGGGTCTCTGTATTTGTTTTTATCTGCTATAGGAGGAAGCTTCTCATTGAGGTATTTCTTACTGTATCATCCCACAGTAGAAAGTAATAGTTTAACAGGGGGGCAAGCTGTTGGGCAGTAGCCTCCAGCTGTTAGATAATTAGCATTAATCCTCATGGCATTCCAAGAGGCCAAACTTCCCTACATTGAAGTTATGGGGATTAAGTTTCTAACACATGTTATTGGGATGACATATTCAAATCATAACTTTCCTCACTGGCTTCACAAATTTATAATCTTCTAACATATGAAACATATTCACTATGGCCAGAGCACTCCAGAATATTAATGCATCCTGGACATAGCTAAAAGTGTAAAGTCCTGAGTCTTGTGAGAATCACTTAAGAATGTGAGATTCAAGGCACAACTTGCCATAAGGCAGATTTTCTTTCTTTCTTTCTCTCTCTCTCTGTGTCTCTCTCTCTTACTCTGTCTCTCTGTCTCTCTCCCTCTCTGTATGTAAAATTTAAAATCTACTTGTTTCTAAAATACAAGAGTGAGATAGCCATAAGCAAACAAGTGGAATAAGTGGATTCAATTGAAACCGAGCTCTAGCTGAAAAATAACAGTAAGCCTTAAATCTTCAGAATAATCTCTTTCGACCTCATGTCTTCTAATTTGGATCCACTGGCATAGGAATCGGGGCCTCTGAGGTTTCAGACGATCTCTCCCATGATACTGGGCTCAGTGTACTTAGCAACTCTTACCAATTTGTTCTTCCAAAACTGGAGTTGCATACCATGCTCCCATGAGTCTGTGCTCTCGGAGGCTGCCCTTGCAATGGTTCTACTTGCAATGCACTTGGGAGGGCTCTCTGGGGATTGTTTCCCTGTGGTAACACCATCTTTCCTGGCATCCTGTGACATCCATGGAAGTCTCTTTTCTGGGGCTATCATAGTGTCCCTATCACAAGCTGGAGCTTCAATTCAAGAGTTGCCCAGATCAGACTGGCCTGTGAGCACGTCTGTTGGGGATTGTCTTGATCGTTACTTAGTGTAGGATGACCCACCCCACTGTGGGCAGCACCATCCTTAGGCATGAGATCCAGAACTAGATGAGGAAGTTAGCTGGGTAGAAGCCAGTTTGCAAGGGAGCCAGACAGCAGCATTCCTGCACGGTTTCTGCTGTACTTTTGTTGGCTGTGAGTTCCTTGGTTGGAGGTAATGCCATCTAGAAGAACGAGCAGGCCTGGCTTGAGCTCCTGCTTTGATTCGCTCAGTAATGGACTGGGACCTGGAATTTTAAGCAGAACAAAGCCTTTTGTCCTCTAAGTTTTATCAAATGTTTTAATCAAAAGGACAGAAATAAAACCAAAAACATGGCCCCACAGTTCCTGGATTTGTTTGCCCATAATTTTGGCATGACATGGTTGTTCCCACAGTTTATGGCTAGATCCACCAGTTGAGGCCCATATGGCTTACCTGAACCAAGGCCAGGGTGGCGAGACACTGCTGGAATTTGGTGCTGAGATCTTATGGATCTGAAAACCTTGGACTCAGGGTCCTAGTTTGCCTTGCAGAACTCTTAAAATCCTTTGGGGGGGGCGTGGTTCTTCCATTACCTGGTCTCCTTCTGGATCGATCTCTGTAGCAAATGGTTACTTGGTTACTCCCTTAGTTTCCACCTAACTTTTTATTTTCCATGAAAAGACTTCAACATCTCTAAGTTTCCATTCCTTTTCCCTTTGAATCTCACATTCCAACTTAAAAAACATTTTTCCCTTCTTTTACTACAAGCAGCTGAAGTCAACCATTGATCACCCTGAACCATTTGCAGCTTAATGGTTTGTTCTCCAGATACCCCAGCTCATAGCTGTTTTCTGCACCTTTTATGTAGTTTAGCAAAATGTTTGAAGACTAGAGGGCTGGCTCGGTAACATGCTTGCTGATCAAGCACGTGGACCTGAGTTTTGATCTCCAGCACCTACAGAAAAAGCTGCCTGTGCCCATGTCATCCCAGTGATGGCGAAGGAGAGACAGGAAGATGCCTGGAAACTTCTGGCTGGCCAAATCAGTGAGCTCCAGGCTCAATGAGAGACTTTGTTTCAAACAATGGGGTGGAAGTCCAGCAGTGGTGATGCACACCTTTAATCCCAGCAATGTGGAGGCAGAGGCAGGCAGAGCTTTGAGTTTAAGGAAGGCCTGATCTGCAGACTGAGTGAGTTCCAGGACAGCCAGGGCTATACAGAGAAACCCTGTCTGGAGAAAACAAAAAAACAACAAAACAAAAATGGGATGGAGATCAACTGAGGAAGACACTTGATATGGACCTCTGGCTTCCACATATGGATATACACAGGTACACATACCTGCACACACATGAACAGGAATACATGTGTGCTTTTCTCTGACCATATTTTCAAATATGGTTACACACACACACACACACACACACACACACACACACACATACACACGTGCACACACAAAGATAAGTGACTGAGATAAGGTACTCCCAAAGAAAAAACTCATCCCATGGTAGATAGCATCACATAGCAGACCTGCTGTGTGGGGAGATGGAGGGGGAGGAACAAAGGGGAGAGAAGGGGGAAGATGGAAAGGAGGGGTGGGGAAAGAGGAGGAGAGGGAAGCATTGGGGAGGGAAGAGTGTGTCTTATTTTTCATAGCAGTTGTTCTTACAGAAACTAATTCACTCTTATAAGATTTGCATTAATCTCTTAATAAGATCAGTCATGACCTCGTCACCTAATTACTTTCCACCTTACCCTTTCTAGAAGGTTCTGTGACCTCTTATTGCTACACTGGAGATGAAGCTTACAAACAAACATTGGGCTTTAAGAGCCAAACCACATCCAAACTGTAGGAGTTTGATATCTACAGATGTTTTGTCCATGCTCCATGTTAACATGCCTCTACTATTTTGTCTGTATTCACATAATTTATTCAGCAAATTTATTTGAAATGAAAGGTGCTCGAGGAAGCTAGAGGAGAGCTCTAAATAACCTGGAACTAGAGTTACAGATGTTATGAGCTACCATGTGGCTGCAGGGAACTGAACCCATCTCCCTTGCAAGAACAGCAAGGGTTCTTAACCACCAAGCCTTGAAGTAGCTTTCTTAAACTATATGTGTGCTGTGTTAAAAATGTGAAGCTTGCCGGGCGGTGGTGGCGCACGCCTTTAATCCCGGCACTCGGGAGGCAGAGCCAGACAGATCTTTGTGAGTTCGAGGCCAGCCTGGTCTACAGAGTGAGATCCAGGAAAGGCACAAAGCTACACAGAGAAACCCTGTCTCAAAAAAAAAAAAAAAAAAGTGAAGCTTATATATCATTAAATGTCCACAATATTCATCACAATTCCTTCCTGAAAGACTTAGCTTTAATCAGATCCCTCAAACCTCATGAATATTTTTATTTTAATCTCCCCTCTAAAATCGGTCACTTTATCAGTTTCATCAGCCCATCTCCTTTACAGCTGATAATCAAAATTAGTGTTGCCCCATCAGCAGATTACTGTAGGGGCACCAATATTTGAAAATATGGTCAGAGAAAGGCCAATCAATTTTTTTTGTTCAAACTTCCTAATATTTCTTAAGGAAATATTCCTTGCCAGTGCATTTATATGTACTAAAAGAACTAGTCCATCTCTACTCTGTGTATTTCTTCTATGAATAATGCGATACTGGAGTCTGTGGTTTAAATGCATGCAAGTTATTGTGTTGAAATTTAATTGTGTTGAAATTAAATTTTGGGTCGAAATTAAATTTTAATTTAACATTGAATAAAAATGTCAGTGTATCTGAGCGCTCCGGTTTGTTTTTCTGTTGCCATGCCAAAAAGCAATTTAGGGAAAGAAAGGGTTAATTTCAGCTTACACTTCCAGGTCATGGGCCATCATCAGGACAGAAACTCATACCGGAACTGAAGCAGAGACCGTGGAGGAAATTTGCTACTGGCTCACTCGCTCTGGCTCATCTTCAGCCAACTTTATGGCCCAGACCGCTTGCCCAGGGATGGCGCTGCTCACAGTGAGCGGGGCCCTCCCACGCCATTCACCAATCAGAACAGTCCTCACAGCTATGGCCTGTCTGATTTGTGCTGTCCCTCCATTAAGACTCTCTTTTCCCAGGTGTCCTTTGATCAAGCTGATAATAAAAACCAACCAGGACAGTTAGTATTTGAATATGAGACTTTAGGGGTAGGATGAGGGTTTTATATAAAGTTTGAGTGAATAGATTCCATCCATTTCGCTCTTCTGCTCTGTGAGCAAACTGGCCATCCTGCTTCGCCCTTTCTGTTCCTTGTACCGTGTAAGTTCACATAGTGTCACCTATGAAACAGTGGGCCATTTTCAGACAACGAACCCGCCAGTATCGTCATCTGAGACATTGCAGCCTCAAGAACTATAAGAACTAAATTTTGCCGGGCAGTGGTGGCGCACGCCTTTAATCCCAGCACTCGGGAGGCAGAGCCAGGCGGATCTCTGTGAGTTCGAGGCCAGCCTGGGCTACCAAGTGAGTTCCAGGAAAAGCGCAAAACTACACAGAGAAACCCTGCCTCGAAAAACCGAAAAAAAAAAAAAAAAGAACTAAATTTTACTTCTTTATAAATTATGTAGTCTCATGCATTTCATTATAGGAACAAAAACAAAGACACCAAGATGCCACTGATTACAGAACTTCATTTTCAGTTTTCGCTAAACTGAAATTCAGGGATGGTTTCATCGTCATGTTCCCATGTGAAGAATAAATTGTCTCAGTTATTTTTCATTGTGATAAAATATCCAGACAAAGAAACATAAGGAGGAAAGAGTTTATTTTGGCTTGCAGTTTCAAAGTACAGTCTATCATGGTAGGGAATCAGGAAGCAAAGAACAATGAATGCTGCTCAGCTAGCTTCCTCTTTTTTTTTTTTTTATTTTTTTTTTTTCCCCGTCTAGGATACAAGCATAGAGAATGGTGACACCTAGTCTTAGAGTGGGCTTTCCAGCCTCACTTAAACTAATCAAGATAATCTCTCACCCGGCTGTGGTGGCGCATGCCTTTAATCCCAGCACTCAAGAGGCAGAGGCAGGCAGATCTCTGTGAGTTCGAGGCCAGCCTGGTCTACAGAGCGAGATCCAGGACAGGCTCCAAAGCTACACAGAGAAACCCTGTATCAAAAAAAAAAAAAAAAAAATCTCTCACAGACATGGTGAAAGGTTAACATCGTCTAAATAATCCCTCAAAGGTATATCTGGGGGTTTGTCTCCCGGATCACTCTGGCTCCTGACAAGTTGGCAGTCAACACTGACCATCGCAGTAGATCTCAAAAGTATATGTTCACAATTAAACTGCTTGCAAATGAAGTATGAGAAAGATCTCAGAAAAGGTCTATTAGTTAGCCTGATATGAACGATAACACTTGGGTACCATAGCTCACTGAAAGTTCTAGGCACGTTACACATTCTTGGACTCTCGAGTAATCTGTGTTTAGGGTTTGCACAGGAAAAAGAAATCTGGAGGGAAGTAGGTGAAAGGGGCTGTGTTCTCTGTGCCATAGCATTTCTTAGACAGGGTTAGCTGGCCTTTAGTCTTCTGCCACTGGCTCATGCCCTCTCTTCTCGCCATGCCTTCTCTAAGGTAACCCCTCACCCACTGCACATGATGAGATGGATGAGTGTAAGGAGTTGGAGTCACAGTGTTACTAAAATTAAAAATTAAAACAAATTTATACATAGGTATGATTTGCTGAGCCTCACTTTTATTTTTGGGAAACAACGATTTAAGCAACTTCCATCAGTAACTATTATTAAGACATTACAATGATTAAGACATCAAAGACCAAATATAAATCATTATTGATCTATAAAGTAGGTGATAGGTGTAAGTACTATTTGACATTAAGGAAGAAGAAATAGAGGAAAGATGATATACTGTACCACCACTTTAAATATTTTTATTGTATTAATATGATTTTCAACCAAATCTTAACGCTAGTTGCTACCGTTTTTTTGTGGAACATCTCAGCTTTAATTTTGAATTTTATTCATTGAGGCTAGAAAACTACAGCAGTGATCAAAGGCATAATTATAACATATTTATAGCCTATTATTATTGTAACATTCCAAAGTAAAGGGTAAAATTCCACCCAGTAAACTTGTTCTTCCTGTTAATGACATAGGATTGAGACATTTAAATGCTAAGACATGGATCCCTCAGGCAGAACATAAAATATTTATAATGAAGGGAGTATGGACCAATAAATTTCAGTTATGAATGTTTTTAGCTAGAAGAAATAATAAATAACCTTCCACAGGCGATATTTCAGTTTGCATTTATTGTACCTCATCACATCACATTTTCAGGAAACAATAATGATTGCATAGTAGGACACTAAATTACTCTCACGTTTAATGAACAATCAAGCTGTATAGCTTTGATTAAGATATAAGAGCCTCCCTTATTTGACTGTGAGATGTTCCCTTGAAAAGGTATAGTCATATGACATTATATTTTATATGTTTTGCAATCGAAAACAAGCAATTTCAAAAACAGGGAAAGCTTGGGAAAAGGGTGATCAAATTGTAGATTTGGGGAGAAATTCAAGGATAGTCATTGAAGTGATAGGGAGATACACCACTCCCTTGGGGTGGCTTTCCTTTGGCTTTAGTCCATTTAAGCAGTTTTTAAAAACTGCTAGGGAAAAGGGCCTAAATTTTATTTTGATAATATGTAGAAATTGCTAATAGATTACAGTACCTGCAAAGTAGTGCATGCTGGGAGACAAAGGAGTTGTGTTTGTATAACTTTCTGGCTGGGTGACCTTCACCAAGTCATTTATCTTCAAACACTCACATCTTTGTTGGTAATGTAACAATAAGACCTATATGGCATGACTGTTAAAGTGACATAATGTGTGTCAGCCGAGAATGTTAAGGGAACCGAGCAGGGATGTAGGCTTTATATAGCACATTTGCTCCTGGGAACAGGAAGTAAGGAAGCATTAGGAGCCAGGCAAACAAGGAAGGAGAAGCCAACAGCAGGTTGACTTGCCAGTAGACCATCGAGCTAAGTGTCTGGTTGCTTCACTGTCTCTCTGAGAGGCATTGCATAAAATATGAATCAAGACCTCCTGTTGAGAGGAAGAGTGGAAGAAGAATTTACTCATCAATTTCCTTCTCTACATCCATCACCCAAGGGGTATATTAGGAGTAGAGCCACCCCCCCTTAATTCATATCTTGAAGCTTGAATGCTCCATACCTCTGAATGTGACTTTATTCGAACATAAAGTCTTTAAGGAGGGGCTTGGCTTAAAATGAAGCCAACAGGGTGGGTCCAAGTACAATCTGGGTTGCCCCTATAAAAAGGATAATTTGGGCACACACAGAGGGAAGTGCATCTGAGGACGTGATGGAAAGATTGGCCAAGCCCTAGAGATGAGGAATCAGAAGAAACCAAAGCTGCTGATACTATGGCCTTGTTCTTCTTAACCCCCCAAATGCTGAGAGAATATATTTACATGGGGTGAACACTCTGTCTGTGATATTGTTAGGGTAGTCCCAGCAAACTGACACAGCTGTTAACTTCCCACACTCTGGGTTCTACGGGTATAAAAGGAAGATAGGTTCCATTCTTGTCCCCAGGTTGAAATGTCAATAACTGGGAAGTGAGAGCATGGCCAGGGAGGGAAAAACCATTAAACTGCACCTACAGCTTATGTGTTTATTTAGTGTCTGGAATGCACTGGTGTAACCAAAGGAACCTAAAAAACATACATACAAAGCAATAAATTATGAAAAGACATTTTAACACTGTAGTTTTATTAACAATATCCAAAAACTACACCATTACTACCTGACAGATAATTTATGTAAGATTCATTAGAAAGCAGAGATGAACTCATAATACATCTCTTCTGTTACCAGAGAGAAATAGTTAAATGTTTTCCCCTAAAAATAATTAAAACAATCTGTGAAAAGTAACTACATACTTGAAAATATAAAGCATAAAGATAAAATACGGCATTGCTCTGATTTTCTTCATAGGTGTCTTTGATTCCCTTGAAATCTACACTAACTGGATTTGGCCTTCAAACTCCATGTACTCTATTGCGAAGAATCTTGAATTGGACACACCAGAAAAATGAGTGATTTTCTTGGTCACAGGAGGCGTGCACATGGTTATGAGTTTGGTTACATGAGACCACGAAAGCTTTCTGTTATATTTGTGGAGATGTCGGGAAATGTCTCCATATTTCAGGGGTTGTTAAAGGGTTTGTGGATTGGTGAAGTGAGAAGGAGAGAGAGGAAATGTGGTTTCTGTGGGTGAAGAGATGGAGTCAGGAGTCCTGAGTGCTATGACATGCACCAGTGTGGAGGAACACTCAAGCAAAATCCAGCCACTGAAAACTTAGCAGATTTCAATTTTCCATTTTGCTAAATCCAACACTGGCCTTGCTTCACGTATACGTTCTTCTTCAAGAAAATAGCAGTCTGATATCCACTCTGAGAGTTAGCATCAAGAAGGAAGTCAAGCTGGTTTTCATACAAATATTATCAAAACATTAGTACTGAGCAGCCTGATCAGTGTTGGTAAGATGAAATGCGAACAGTAAAATTGCAGGCTTTGCACAAGTCATCATTTAATAACTACCTTATTTACCTAATAACAACCCTATTTACCTAATAGCTGAGAAGGGGAAAACAAGAGGAGACAGATGTACTTGCTCTCCCACTGTTTAGCTTTGTGCTCCTCTCTGGCTGAATGCCATTTCCAGGTGTTTGGTGTTGAGCCAAATACTAAAATTAGACCTTTGGTACAGCCCTGGTTGAGACACGGGGTGATGCAGAAAAGCCTGTTCAATCCTTGTCCCTGAAACTGCTATTAGTGCCTCTGTTCCTAGAGCTGTCAAATTTACCCACCAATTTAAAGGACGATGACACAGGAAAGACAGAAACGCAATCCCAGAAAGCTACTATATATCACAGCAAGGTCTCCCTTGAATGTCGGTATTTATGTCAACATTTGAAGCTCATTTTCATTTCTTTGGAAATGCATGGAATAAGAGTGATCCTTTTTGGGGATTTAATCCAAATCATCTTCTAAATGTGATCAGAGACATGACACTACAAAGATAAATTTATAAAAGTAAAATCAGCTACAGAGATAAAAGGAAATTAAAAAAAATAGCATACTGCCTAAGTGTGAGTTCATCAGATTTAGAATCTAATCCTCAAATTTATAGATATATGTTCTAATTTACTTCTCTGTTACTGCAATAAAACACAACTTGTAGTGGGAATGGGTTTATTTCATCTTACAGTTTATACTCCATCATTAAGGGAAGCCAGGGCAGGAACCTGGAGGCAGGAACCTGGAGGCAGGAACTGGAGCAGATAACACAGAGAAATGCTGCTCAGTGACTTGTACCCAGGCTCATGTTCAGTCGCCTTTTTTACACTTTCCAGGCCCAAGGGTAGCGTGCCCCAAGTGCTATCCCACTTGTATCAATTAGCAATCAAAATGCCTCATGGACACACACACAAGCCAATTCAACCAAGACAATTCTTTAGTCAAATTTCCCTCTTCCGAGTTATTTCAGGTTCACAACAGAAATAACTAGGGCACTTCACCCTTTGTCAACTGTTAACTTGACACACAAACATATCATCTTAGCTATAACCTTTCCTTTCTTGTTTATTCCCTAAATCTCATGTTAATATCAATATAAATTTAAAAGTATGACACAAAAATTTAAAAATTCCATCAATTCAAGAATCCAAATTCTCCTTAAAAATAAAAAAATCTCTTATCTGTGAGCATCTGTAAAACCCCAAATGAGGGCTGGGAGATAGTGGCGCATGCCTTTGATCCCAGCATTCAAGAGGCAGAGTCACGAGGATCTCTGTGAGTTTGAGGCCAGCCTGGTCTACAGAGCAAGATCCAGGACAGGCACCAAAATTACACAGAGAAACCCTGTCTCGAAAAGAAAGAAAAAACAACAAAAAACAAAATGAATTATGTATTTTTTTATTCTAAGAGAAAGAAGCAGGGCAAAGTCATAATCAGATTAAAGCAAAACCAAAATCTGAAGGTGAAAAAGGTTAGTGTCTGACATCTGGGACTCACTCATGATCCTCCGCACTCCAAAGGCAGTCCCATTTCTCCTGTTCTGTTCTCGGCAGAACATACAACTTGTCTCATAGGCTCATGCCAGCTCTACCCAACTCTTGTTATTATGATCATCTCACAATCCTAGCATTTCCAACATGAGGGAGTTTCCACTGTAACTGACACGGTGCACCTTCACCAATGGCCTCTTCTAGCCTCATTTTCAAACCTGTCACACAGTGTCAAGTCCTCACTGCTCTCCATGACCCCTTCATGTTTTCAAAACTGTAACAATTACTGTGTGGGAGACTCCCACACATTGCCAAGTTCATCTTGAGATGCATCCTTGGTACCTTCTGGTCCATAGCTCCTGTGTGCTGATGCTGAGGAAACACCTAGATGATTTCATCTCAGTGATCTGGTCTTTTCTTAATCAGGTCTGATTTTTTTTCAGTCCCACCAGCCAACATCTGCTCGAACCCAAAAGGTTTTTGCTTCCATTGATTTTTAATTAAAATGAATCACAGGAATAGCCCTGATTGTCTTTGTGGGAATGCTCAGACTTTCCTTTGAAACTGCACAAAGCAGGCCACCATCCTTTGTATTTCTCAAGGTATTTTTAATCTTTCAAACTCCCATAACAATAGCTGGTTAAGCTCTGAGCACTCAAAGAATGACTTTTCTAGCCCAAAGTTCCAACATCTTCCTCAATCCCTCCCCAAACAATACAGGCATATCTCTCACAGCAATGTCCTACTCTTGTGCTCTCGGTACCCATTTCTGTTCCAGTTTGCTTCTGCTGCTGTGATAAAATATGGACCAAAAGAAACTTAGTTGACGAAAGAGTTTATTTCATCTTATATCTTATAGTCCATCGTCAAGGGAAGATGAGGCAAGAAACTGCAGGCAGGAACTGAAACACAGCCAATGAAGGAATGATGCTTATTGGCTTGCTCCCTGATCCACATCCAGTGACCTTTTATACAGCCCAGACCCCCGTGCCCAAGGTGTCCCACAGTGGGCAGAGCCCTTCTTTGCCAATTGGCAATCAAGAAAATACCCCACATATGTGGCCACAGGCCAATCCCATGGTGACAATTCTTTAGGTGGAGAATTCCCTTTTTCCAGGTGTGTCAAATTGATATTTCAAACTAACAAGGGCAACATGAAAACCCTGGCTTGCTAGTCCTGCAGAGAATAATGTAGATGGATTCTGCCTGGTATTAGTTAGGATGAATATTAATGTATCAACACCAATGACTGGTCCATTGGTTTATAGCTATCCACCTTAGGTCAGTGGTTCTCAGCCTTCCTAATGCCGCGACCCTTTAATGCAGTTCCTCATGATGTGGTGACTATCCCCCCCCCACAACCATAAAATTATTTCCTTGCTACTTTATAACTGCAATTTTGATATTGCTATGAATTATAATGTAAATTTTTTTTGGAGATAGAAGTTTGTCAAAGGGGTTGTGACCCACAGGTTGAGAACTACTTTTCTAGAGTAATATAACCTTAGCAAGTACTTATCTTTTGGATAAATACACTCTATTCCTTGGAATGCTTGTGCTCTAAAGGGAAAGAAAGGTAGAGAAACAACAGAAAACATGGAAGAAATGTCACAGTGATTCAAATAGAAAGGACTGGTATGTATCTAATCAGAGCTGGCCAATTTGCCATTTTTTCCTATGGGAAAATGGATGTCAACTGCCGACAGGTAGGTCAGTGAAATCATACTGGGCGGTCGCTTTCTGACATTACAAGCAAGGACCACAGGGACAAGCCTGATGCCTTGTTTTAGTGTTGACTATCAATAGCTCTAAGGTCTGAGATAGCCTCTAGGTCAGTGGTTCTCAACCTCCCTAATGCTGCGACCTTTTGCTACAGGTCCTCATGTTGTGGTGACCCCCTCCCCCCAACCATAAAATCATTTTCCTTGCTCTTCATAACTGTAATTTTACCACTATTATGAGTTGTAATGTAAATATCTGATATGCCAGATAGCTGATATTTGAGCCTGTGAAAGGGTTGTTCAATCTCCAAAGGGGTCAGGACCCGCAGGTTGAAAAGTACTGCTTTAGAGACTAGAAGTCATCAGAGAAGCATTTGACTTGTTATAGATGTCTAATATATTTGCATCAAAGATGAACTCTGGCTACTGTAGTCTTTCCACAATGGTTAAGAAATAGTTCATGTCTACGGTTGAAGGAGAGGAAAAGAGCACAGGGTACTTTATATGTTTAATATTCTGGTCTGAGTATTAGTTACACTTGTTTTGGTCTCAAGTATACCAGGAAAAAAGTTGACAGTAAGATGACTGTCGAGAGATGCAAATCCCATTTGTGTATCAGGCCTAAAATGTAATGAATGTATCTTCACCCCATCCTTGAGAACCCTGAAGCAGGAATTCAAAATCACAATTTTTTTTCCCCAAGAGCAAGGGTTTAAAAAGAAGGAGGTGGAGAGTTTAGATGTTTTGTCTCCACCTTGATACTGGAACAATGCCTAGGATTTGATATTTACTTTTTTGTGGAAAGAAATGAGCTCCCATCCCCAAATCTGTCTCTCAAGCTCTTTATAGTAATGTTTCTTTAGTTTTTTGATCATTATTTTACTATCCTATAATCAAACACTCTTTTCTCTTCACACGAATGTATTCTTCCTTCCTAGCTTTATTTATGCAATTGATTTCTCTCCTCCTCCTCCTCCTCCTCCTCCTCCTCCTCCTCCTCCTCCTCCTCTTCCTCCTCCTCCTTTTATTTTTGTGTATGGTGGAGTTGATACAGGGTCTCACTACATAGCCCTGGCTCTCCTGGAACTACACTATGTAGACCAGGCTCGCCTCGAACTCAGAAATCTGCCTGCCTCTGCCTCACAAGTGCTAGGATTAAAGGTGTGTGTCACCACACCTGGATAATTGATTCCTTTTAGTTAAGTCCTTTTGTTTTTCTCATGAACAAACAATGCTGTGTCATTTATTATATACACAAGGTCCAAAACATGCAGAAAGTCATATAGAGCCATGTACTGGTTACAATTTTGAATTAATATGTTCAATGTATATTTTTAATGTGTGTGTGTGTGTGTGTGTGTGTGTGTGTGTGTATGTGTGTGTGTCTGCAAATGTGTGCTACACTATGTGCAATGGGTATGGAGAGTCAACCTCAGTGGTTCTTTCCTAGGTCAGGTGCCTAGTTGGTTCTTTGAGGCCAGGTCTCTCATTGGGACGTGGGTTCATTGTCTGGATGGACAACCAAGGGAGCCACAGGACCTGTGTGTCTCTGGCTCCCCATCAGTGAGCTATGAAGTACTCTACAACACCTCACTGTGGAACAAGTACTTTCTGGACTGAGCCAGCTTTGCAGTGTGCAATATTTATTTTTTAAATCTTTAAATACACCTTTTCAGGTGAATTATTTTGAATGTAAAGCAATGAGTCCAAATATTAATTGAAAAAATATAGTACCTGTACTTCTTTTCCATGTGTTCAGAATTTTGGACAGTTATTTGTATATTTGTCATGCTTTTTCAGATTAAAAATTAAACCCAAAGGATGAAATTTAATGGTATCATACCCAAAAGTATTTTGGATGTAATATTTTGACAATGTAATTTAACATAAAAAGCTAAAAATGTTTACTCGAATTTCAGGTTATTTTTAAATACCTTGATATATTCTTTTAGACAAACATTCACAGTCATGCAGCCTGAAACTGTAAACAGTAGGAGCCTAACGGTGTTTATTGTCGCTTAATCCTAGCTACTGACTGATTTACCACCAAGATTTTGTCTTTTCATTTTTCCATGCCACTTGTCTGATTTTTTTTAAACAAAGGAATTTTGGAGTTCTATTATTTCATAAATAACGAATGCTCACAAATCATTGCAATTTTTTTGCCCTTGACTTTGTATAGTTTGTCCCAGAACAATTTTCTCAACAGGTACGGCGGCAGGAAATGTTCTTTCGAGACAGGCATGCCAAACAACCAAGCTCACTGTGGGTTAACTCGGGAAAACTGTAGCCAGGCTTGCTTGATGCTCCTGTTTATCATAAACAAAGAAGTCATAACTCCATGAATTAAATTTATGCCCCATCAAGTAAAAAATAATAACTCAAATATTGAACTCTTTGGGGTGTAGAAAAAACCTCATCAACAGGTGAAATAATCATTGGAAAGCACCTGCATATGAGTCTGCGAAGCATTACAGAGGTATTCTGACATGTCTGCTGAACTCATGCACACAGTTCTGGGGTATAATATTAAATCCACCAGTGCCTGACTAGCTCTGTGATGCTCGGTGTTCCTGTGACTTATGGGAAGGACAACATGTGGCCGAAAGCAATGGCAGTGTGCCCTTGAAATTGTGGTCCAACTCTCTCCCACCGCTGGTGACCTGCTTCTGGTCAAACTCTCCTTTGTGAATGCTCTTGAACCAGGGATGCTGATGTTTTAGAGTCTGAATCCAAGGTTTGACAAGTCCTAACATCCTGCAGCCCCTGATAATCTACACAGTCTGTACTCATTCTAACCTATGGATTCCCTGAAGTTGCTGCCCAAGGCAGACAGGGAGCTAATTAAAAGAAAATGGAGCTTTGAAAAAAATCTCCAAGACTCTCTGTAGATGCTGCCACTAACCTGGGGAGTTTGAATCACTGCCTAGCACAGGAGCCGAGAACAAATCTTTCCCTATGCTGTTGAACTAGGAATAAGACACCTTTAAAACAGAAAGAGAAAATTCCAGAGTGTCCTTGCTCTCATCTTAATTTTTCCCTAAGACTTGAAAGGAAATGAAAGAAACTTAAGAGTCTAAAAATGTGCCTCTGCATCTGAGTGCATATTTATGATCATTACTACATTTGTTTCCAGAGTAATTAGAAATACGCATTATCAAAAGTTAAAATTCCCTTTGCACAGTAAGAATACTTTCTTCCATTTTATAGATAGGGGACAATGAGAGAGAAGTTAGGTCATTTTTCTTAACTATTCTGAGTCAGCCAGAAAGACAGTTGGATGAGATCACCAGTCAGAGCTGCTGGAGTGCACGTACAAACCACTAGACCACATCGCTGTTATCTTTCCTTTTGGAATCAGCTGACAAAAGAGCACTTCGGTGCTTACAAAATCCTTGACCTTCGTTCTGAAGCAGTTGCTAGGTAGAGAAAACACACACACATCACAAAATCGTCACTTGTCCCTAGGGATAATAACTTGGCTCCTCATCTTTGAACACAGTATGACCACTAGAGAGTGGGGGATATGTTTAAAATAATACCGAGACCCTACTATTTCATTGCTTATGGCTGTATTCACATTGTACCACTTCCAAAATACTACAAAAACATTCAACCAGAACTGCTCCTCCTTCCTAAGGAGGGGCCAGAAAGGTGAGAACAGGACCACAAGCCTATCATTATTGAAAAAAACAGGCAGAGATTCAACATTCAGAAGTCCTGAACTTCCATCCCACATCAGCAAATTTGCTAGGTAGTAAACCATGAACATCCATCCTTTTACATCCTGAATGGACTTGTATGTTAAAAACATGGGTGCAGAAGGGGAAATAGGAGTTCATTCTCAAATAACCAAGCTAACTTTTATTATTATCATTATCTAATGACCAAGACTTACACTCAAGGCTGAAAACACTAGCCACAAGTCATCTTAGCCTTAAAGTAGTGAATTAGTAAAAGTTGAAAAGTAGAAATCAGTTCAGGTTCTGATTCCACTCTTCACACTTTCTCCAGCACTAGGGAAGCGAGAAGCATAAATTATTATGAATACGCTGGCGTATCAAAGCAAGGTAGTATCCTACCACTGAGTCAGCTAGAACTTCCAAGATGGCCTCATTACCTGCCTCACAGGTGGTACTGGCATTAGCTGGGTCACTCCATTTTCATGTCACCTCTTCTGCTGTACTAGGTTAGATTTCCTTCCTTATCTGGATATTTTAGGGGAGTTTTCCAATTGTCAGGGCAATAATGGCTTGAAACTTCTAAACCTATTCTAAACTTGGTGTTCTAAAGAGAAAATTGTAACTGGTATATAACAAAAGAAAACAAAGAATGCTGATAAAATTTCAAAAATGTATAATAAAATGAATAAGGTTGCCTTTATAGACTACAACTTCTCTCAGTAATTTGGAGAGAGACTAATTTTGTGGTACATGAGGATTTTATCTTTCCTTATACTTCACTTCTAAGGAATAAGCAAGAAAAATGCAGTAAGACCTACAATTTGGAAATTTCATTGTGGAATTCCACTCCTTGTGCTAATGTTATTAGAAATAATTCTAAGTGACACTTCTGCTGGAGCTATACATTTCGTTCCTATATCAGTTTTTTTTTTAAGTCTCAGATTTCTGCAACCAGAAATTCTATTGGAAGGAATAAAAATTGTCAGATAAGAACAGGCTCTTATGGTTGGGGATTTAGCTTAGTGGTAGAGTGCTTGCCTAGCAAGCGCAAGGTTCTGGGTTCAGTCCTCAGCTCCAAATTAAAAAGAAAGAAAGAAAAAAGAACAGGCTCTTATAATGATTTTGTTAAGAAGAAGTAGAAGAGGGGAAGAAGAAGAAAAAGAAGAAGAAGAAGAAGAAGAAGAAGAAGAAGAAGAAGAAGAAGAAAATGAAAAAGAAGAAAATGAAGAAGGAGAAATGAAAAGAGGAAGGAGAAGAAAGAAAAGGAGAAGAAGAGGAAGAGGGAGAAGAGAAAAAGAAGAGAAAGAAGAAGAAAAGGAGGAAGAAGAGGAAGAGGAAGAAGGAGAAGAAGAGGCAGAAGAGGAAGAGGAAGAAGAAGAAGAAGAAGAAGAAGAAGAAGAAGAAGAAGGAGAAGGAGAAGGAGAAGGAGAAGGAGAAGGAGAAGGAGAAGGAGAAGGAGGAGAAGGAGAAGAGGAGGAGGAGGAGGAGGAGGAATAGGAGGAGGAAGAAGAAGGAGACTCTTTGACGAGCACCCAAATTTCTGTTATTAGAAACACAACCGGTGGAAGAGGGTGGTGGAGGTGAGGATGCTGGACGGCATGAGGAACTAGAAAAGGTAGAGAAAGCAGAACTGTTTTCCCACATGGTCTTCAGAGCTGAGCTTCAGTAGTTATTTTTAGCTTTTCTTTATAGGGCAGACTGACTTTCATAAGATAAATTTATTACTTTCTTATGCTTTCTCATGTTTTTGAACTGTAATTTTCTCCAGCGTTTTCCATATCTGCTCATAGTAGTCTAAGTCACAAACATATGCCCCTGTAGTATGTGTTATCTAGAACATGAGGCCCAGGTAGCTTCTCAGCCAAGGAGTTAGATCAGTAGAGAGGATGGTGGTGCCTGTGTTTTAACTCTTACATTTCTGATTTCCCTGAGAAGTACCTTCTTCAGCAGAATAGTTAGCATTGTTACCTACTTTGAAGAGACACAGAAAGTTAAAGATAAATGTTCTCTTTCTCTAAGTAGATTAATAGTTTCTTGACTCTGAAAGAGAAGAAAGCTTAAGAAGCAAGGCATTTGTGGTTCCTAAATACAGATGCTATGTACAATGGCAGTGTGCTAATCATAACATATTGCTAAGGTTTCATAGAATCTGAGTGTCTTTGTGTTAAAAGAAATCTGGATTGTTTTACAGAATAGAGACAGAACAATACTAGGTTGGATGGTTTAACTTCTACTTGGATAATGTTTACTATTGTGTTGTTAACTACTGCTATTTCCACTGTTCCACTGAATGAGCTGTTACACAATCATTTTTCTGTTGAATCAAAATATACTTTTTTAAACACTTAGATTTGCACCTGAATTTTGTCTAATGGATTAATAAAAATAATGACTTGCATTATGACAGGCATCTATGTAGCCCGTCTTGCTTTAAGTGATTTATGAATTTCAATCCATTTAATCCTCACAGCAATCCTTCACGTTTGGGTATTTCACAAATGAGCACCACTTGTCAGATATGGGAACTATGGTAGTATCAGTGTATCATTGTGGGGAAAAATCTCAGTGGGTGTATGTGTGTTAAGAACATTGGTGTCTAAGAACAGATGTAGGAATATGCAAAGGACAAAGGGAATGACAAAATAAGGAGACGAGGAATAGCTGAGGATAGACCATTTAGGAGGCCAGTAGAGGAAGCCATGAAGGCTGTAAATCTGCAGATAGAAAGGTAGAGGAAGAGCAGCATCACTGAGGAAATAAAAGACATTTTGAAGAAGAAAGTTGCAGTTATTCAAATGCTGTGAAATAAAGCTAGGAAAAATGAAACTGTTAAGTTAGTTGCGACCTGAGATTCTTTAGAGGACTGTATCATAATTAAAAAACACATGGGTTGGGGCTGGAGAGTGGTTCAGCAGGTTAAGAACATCAATGCTCTTACCGAGGACCTGAGTTTGGTTCCCAGCACTCAGGGGCAGCTCACAGCCACCTGGAACTCTAACTCCATGGATCTGATGCCCTCTTGCCTTGCAAGCACCCACGCTCACGTGCCATCCGCTCACCCAGACATAGATATATACACATTGAAAAATAAAAAAGCATAAATTATAAAATGAAGGTGACTACATCATGCTTAGAAATCAATTCTAGATGCATCAATCTCTTAAATATCTACTACTTAAAACATTTGGGGGAAAATGCTAGAATGTCTAATGTCTTCTGGATAAGGAAGGATGCCTTAAAAAAGAAACTGAAGACGCTAACATTGAAGAAAGTTGTGAACTGTATTGACAAGGGAATTTGCTCATTAAAGCCATTTAAGTATAGAAAAAAAAAAACAAACTCCCCAAAAAAAGAAGATGAAATTCATAACACATCAAATGAAAAAAATATTAGTGTTATGTAAATCAGCCTAAAAAAGGCAACCAATCAGAAAAGGTTAAGTAACATAAACAAACATGAAGAATGAGGAGTACATTGGAGAGGTGTTTGATTTGATATCCAGGAAAACTCAGGTTAGGAACATAATCATATATAATTTTGTAACTATGAGGCTGACAAACAAGACATGCCTCTCTACAAGAAACTACATGAAAACCTTTTCACTGTAGGTGGGATAATAAAGTGGTGGAGTAACTTAAACAGCCTGTTCCTTACCTGAAAAGCTGGGCATTTGCATTTTCTATAAGCTAGTTGTATACTATTGTAATATTCTCAAATTGGTCAAGTCCTTTCATACCTATCAACCATGTTAAGGTTTTCAGTAAACAGAAGGACAGCCAACCAATGCAATGCATCTTCGTGTTTTCAGATGACTGACTACAAGAGCGTCGGGGAGGAAGAGCTAAGTGTTTCTAATCTTTTCTCTGGACATCATTCTCCTCACATTTCCCCCTGTGATCAGTACATGATCCTCTTACTCCTGGTTGGGGTTTATCCTTGTCTAGAGTTTATAGTTATGCAAATCGGTGGGTGCCTCTGTTTCCTGCACAGTCTCTTCCCTCCCATTTTGTCTTGTACTGATTTTGTAGTAATTTGTCTTTTACTACTAGCCTGGGATCATGACTGGTATTTAAAGCACACTTTCTATGAGCAAAAGGGATTCTGAACTTGAACTGAAATCGATGATTATAATAATAAAAAAAATAGAGTGGTGGTGCCTGCTTTACTGATTCCTAGTGCGCTCAGGCTTCCTGGAAAACAATTCATTATACTTAAGGCTTTTGTGGAATGAGAGAAACAAGCATAGGTAAGAATGATGCTGTTAGTTATGGTTTTTGTATGCACTGTTCCAAGTGTTTCTCAGACGTCACAGCTATTTGGAAGAAAGTCCACAAAAAGTATTGCCAATATTATTTTTTATTTTTAGTAAATATCCAGTGGAGGCCTAATCAATGTCCCCATTAAAAACACTTTCAGAATGGAGTCTGAGTCATCCTGGCATTTCTTCTCTAACCCATTTGTTTTCTAGACAGACTGATTGGTTTCTTGATTGAGTGGCTTTCAAACTTGACTCCAACTGAGAATCACAAGCTAAGCCTGTAGCGTTATTCCATCAGCTGCAGTGAGCAGAGTGAGCCTCTCTAGAGATGGGAAACCTTCAAAGATCGTCATCATCAAAAGACCCAGGTTGAATCTACAGCCATTCGCAGCCTGCACTGTGCTATCCAGCGAGCTTTCAGAGATGCTGCTGACACTTCAGAATCAGAAATGAGTAAATATCTCAAGGAAACAGCCATAAAGAACACGTTACAGAATGCAGAATCTGAGATTTTTGCCATTTGTGATCATTGACATTTTTTATTTTCCTTACACATGTACTGAACATCATATTATATAAAGTGCTTTGCAATATGCTTTCTTAGAATCAGTCTGTAAGAGAGGCAAGGGACTAAGAGTCTTTTAAAGATTAAGTTGAGATTTAAAGATGACAGTCCAATAGGACCTAGTTACAGGACCAATGAATAATGGAGAAGGTACTGGATCCCAGTTGTTTTTTTCTAAAATCCCAAGTTCAGTGTCCTTTAATTACACAACACTGAAGAGTTACCATGCAATGGGACAAAATGTAAGGATAATTATCCCACTCATATATTTTTAACTAATTTTGCTTGCCTTCCTTCCCCCAAGCACCTATGTGGCCGTGTTTTTGACTAGTCCTTAATGATAAGTAACTTTTATCATAAGTTTCCTGGGGGATATAATTTTGTTCTGTTTAGCTTTTTTTCTATAAGAAACTCAAAAGAAGGTGTATATATATATATATATCTTTGAGTTTTTTTTAATTATAGGTTTTTCCCTCCAATGTAGGGATAGTATAGAAATGTATCTTTGCAGTCTCTGCTACTCCTAAAATCCTATGTTGTGATTTTTTAATTGTATATTTTGCAGTAGCAAAATTTTATGAACAGAGCACATTTGTGACTTGACTAAATCAACGATGGTACTTTCTAGATGTTTTACAGGCATTATATAATATGCTACTTGAAATATCCATTTGCAGGTAGATACCATTATTGTCTTTTATTGGTGGTAGTGCACACTCTACTATCTAAGTAATCTGTTTTAGTTCACCTGCTCAATAAATGTGCTGAAGTTTGAATAGTCTGCCTTATATCATGGCCCATCCACAAAGCTCTATATTGCCCTGTAGAAATTTGATACTCATAAGAGAACAATTTTAAGTCTAGGAGGTAATATTAGTGAAGGCTAGCAGCAGCACTTAGTGCTTCATTATAATTTAGATAAGGATTCCTAATTCCATGTAGAAGGGCAGGAACATCCAGGCTTTTGTGTAAAACCTGGCTTAAATGTGAAGCATGTGAATCTCACAACATTCTTATAAAAGCATAAAATAAGGGGTGCAGAATATCTGACATGGAGTTTGACCTCAATAAAATCTGCCTTTCTCAGACCTCTATTCTTTACTTATGTACTATGCCACTTAGAATGTTCTTTATTTTAATAAACAGAAACTTTAGTATAATATATCTGATAACTATAGAGCAAGAAGCACAAAGGTGGGCACACTCATTGATTTATGCATCACTGGGTCAAAATACCTCACAAAAGCAATTTGACGAAGGAAGCGTTCATTTTGGCTCACAATTCAATGGTACAGTCCATCATGGAAGTGGGAGCTTCAGATGGCTTGTCACATGACGTCAGCGGTCAGGAATCAGGGGAAGAATAATGCCTGTACTCAGCTCACCTTTTTTATTCATTTCAGGACCTCAGCCTTGGGAAGGATTTCTGACCCCCGTTAGGGTGAGTCTCCCACTTCTATTAATTTAATCTAGAAGTTCCCTCAGAGATAGACTTAAGAGGTCTGTTCTCATGGCGATTCTTTTTTTTTTTTTTTTTTTTTTTTTTTTTTTTTGGTTTTTCGAGACAGGGTTTCTCTGTGTAGCTTTGCGCCTTTCCTGGGACTCACTTGGTAGCCCAGGCTGGCCTCGAACTCACAGAGATCCGCCTGGCTCTGCCTCCCGAGTGCTGGGATTAAAGGCGTGCGCCACCACCGCCCGGCTCGCGATTCTAAATCCTATCAAGTCTGTGATCGGTATTAACTATCACAACGGGCAGTTCTATTCTGTTCTGTAGACTGACTTGGTCGATAGTGTTCGATGGAGCCGTTTTCCCCACGTTTTGCTTAGCAGCGCTGCAGTGCTGGCTCATTGGATGTGTCTACACACCAGCTCCTCCATGGAGACACTGCCCCAAGTCGTAGGAGTGGAGGTCTCCCGGGTAAGGCTGCTCTTTTGAAAAACACCAGCAGGAAAATTCAACACGTCTCTTTCAAAACATTATCACTGCCAAGGACAATAGATTTATATGAGTAACTTTAGTAAACTAAAGGTTCCAAGGATAAGATAGGGCTTGTCATTCTTTTTTTTTTTTTTTTTTCTTTTTTTTTTTTTGGGTTTTTTCGAGACAGGGTTTCTCTGTGTAGCTTTGCGCCTTTCCTGGAACTCGCTTTGGAGACCAGGCTGGCCTCGAACTCACAGAGATCCGCCTGCCTCTGCCTCCCGAGTGCTGGGATTAAAGGCGTGCGCCACCACCGCCCGGCGGCTTGTCATTCTTTAAAGCATGTGGCCACTTAAAACATGAATGACATAGGTGTGTGTGTGTGTGTGTGTGTGTGTGTGTGTGTGTGTAAAATGTGGATGTGGGTGTGGTCACACAAATACCGCAGCACATTTGTGGAAGTCGGACAACCTTTGGGTGTTGGCCCTTGCCTTTCTACCTTGTTTGAGACAGGGTCTCTAAAGCCCACTGCCGGGGCAGGCTCACTGGCCTGTGAGCTTTAGAAGACTCTTTCTCTTGCCTCCCCACTTCCTGTAGGGACAAACTGGGATTATAGTCACTTGAGCTACTGCATCCAGCTGTTATGTGGCTTCTGGGGCTCTGCAATAAGGTCATCCAGCTTGGCGGGGCAGTGATTTGACCCAGTCTGTCCCCAGCCCTCTAAAGGAAGGTGGTGGGAAGAGAAGTGAAATAGGAAGTTGTAGGTGTGTGTGCCACACCTGAGAGGAAAGTGTAGTGTGAAATACAAAACTCCTGTCTAGAGATGAAAGGAATGATTCTTGCAAGTGAATCACAAGGGGAGCGATTTATTTCATTACTTGCTTACTTATTTATTTATTTATAAAATAAATACTTTGAATGAAGTTGGGTTAATCCCAGTTCTGCTACGCTGATGATCCTTAACGAAGACTCAAAGAGGATCTCACTTTTCCATAACGACTATACTCCTTCACCCTTTAACAAAAGCATTTTTATCTTATTTCCGTAGACAGGGTTCTTTTCTTTGGCTTCCCCTGTTATTTTCTCTGTTGTCCCGACTCTCATTTCTCTCTGGAGTCCGCACTATCACTGCATTGTGACAAACACTCTGTGGCACCTTCACAAGCAAGCTCTAGTTGCTTCATGAAGACATTGTCATAACCAGGGGTCATGTTAGGCCTTTTTATCCGAGTTAGCTATTAATAACCACATTCCCTCTGCCTCATTTTGCCATGCCCTGCCCAGATTTAGGGACTGACTTGACCGGGGTGAAAGGGGATGACGAAATGGGGAGAACGCAGGCACACACATGCAGAGAGCCTGCAATCTGGTGGGCCATGTGCTCTTTAATGCAGACACCAGCAGCAGCCCAGAAACTCAACCCTGTTATGGTATACACCATATATATGTGTGTGTGTGTGTGTGTGTGTGTGTGTGTGTGTGTGTGTGTGTGTGTATGTATGTATTATATCGAGGAAGCAGGTTTATTATATACAGCTGAACAAGACGGTGAGGCTATTACATGCTACTGAATGAGGTGAGAATGTTCTGCAGAGGAGAGATCTCAAACTGTAGAACTTCTGTGGGGTGGGGAAGAGGCTGTGGTTGACATTTTCTGCACATACTGTCAACACCCACACCCTGACAACATGAAGACATTGCCATTACCATCAGTCTGAGGCACTGGGGTCCTTGACATGACTGCGTTCGTGTAAACCAACACACATTCGCCCTGGACTTCATCTGCTTCTCACATCATTTTATACACGTCTGTAAGGAAACCTCTCTAATCCCTCGGCATCCATGACAAGCCTCCCTTTGTCCATCTCTGTACTTCTCTTACCACCACCATTTCTCTGTGCCGCTTTCCTAGCTTATCTCAAACCCTTAAAACGATTTTGAGTCCTTCTCATCATAAAGAAACATTAGAAAGTATTTCGTATGAGTGAGTACATACCATGCTTGTCCTTCTGGGTTTGGGTTACCTCACTCAGGATGATATTTTTTAGTTCCATCCATTTGCCTGCAAATTTCATGCTGTCCTTGTTTTTCTCTGCTGAGTAGTACTCCATTGTGTATATGTAGCACATTTTCTTAATCCATTCTTCAGTTGACAGGTATCTAGGTTGTTTCCAGGTTCTGGCTATTACAAATAGTGCTGCTATGAACATAGTTGAGCATGTATCTTTGTGGTATGACTGAGCATTCCTTGAGTATATTCCCAAGAGTGGTATGGCTGAGTCTTGAGGTAGAGCGATTCCCAACTTTCTGAGAAACCGCCATACTGATTTCCACAGTGGTTGTACAAGTTTGTATTCCCACCAACACTGGAGGAGTGTTCCCTTTGCTCCACATCCTCTCAACATAGATTGTCATTAGTGCTTTTGATCATAGCCATTCTGACAGGTGTAAGGTGGTATCTCAGAGTCGTTTTGATTTGCATTTCTCTGATGGTTAAGGATGTTGAGCATTATAAAGCAAAGAACAATCAGACTGCAACCCACAGAACCAAGGAGGCTATATAGCAGGGGGGACCCTAGGATGACTGTGGCTTATAATAAATTTTGGTTTTACTCAATTACTGGGCAAGCCTCAATGAAACATTTCACTATTAAGATAAGAATTTGTACTGTATCAAGCTGATAATAGAAAAATAAATAAATAAATAAGGAAAGAAAGAAAGAAAGAAAGGAAGGAAGGAAGGAAGAAAGACAGAATTTCTTGCACACATCATTTGATAAATAAAACAATCTATCCATGTTTTGTTTGCTTTCTGTTACTACGATAAACACCCAGGGCCAAAGCAACTTACAACATCAAAAGGTTTATTGGGGCTTTTAATTCCAGGTCATAGATAATCATTGAGGGAAGTCATGGCAGTAACTAAGGCAAAAACTGAAGCAGAAATGATAATGAGTGTTTTTACTGGATCTTTATTTCTCAAACTTGTTCATTGGTTTTCTTATAAAGCCCAGAACCACCTGCCTAGAGATGGTGCCACCCTCAGTGGACTGGTCCCTCCCACATCAATCACCAGTCTCTCACAGACAAGGCCACAGGCCAATCTGATCTGTGCAGTCCCTCAATTGAGACTCCTTTTTCCCAGGTGACAATAAAATCTAATCAGGAAAAGGACTCTCCCACATCAATCATCAGTCAATCTTTCACACAGATGAGGCCATAGGCCAATCTGACATGTGCAATCCCTCAAATGAGACGCCCTCTTCCCAGATGACTCTGGGCTGTGTCAAGTTGACAATGAAAACTAACCAGGAAAATGTCTGTTTATGTAATTTTAGATTTTTATTATTTTCCTTAATTATTTCTTAATATCTGTTAGAACTAAAAAGACAGAAGGTTAATAAGACCAAACTAAGAGAGTAGCACTCAGTTGGTTAAGAGAGAGAAATTAATTAGTCTTACTCTTTTTTTTTCTTTTACCAAGGCAAAGATGACCGATCTTCATGTATCAATCCAGCAGCTGTTATTTCATATCGAGTGCTGGCTTGAATCAATTGAAGCTCATCAAACCCCTGTGGTGGCGTGGTGATGTAACGTGCGGGTTTAGTTTGCCAAGAGGCTTACTTCTATTAAAAAAAAAAAGTGAAATAAGCCATGGTTGTTGGCTGTCAACCTGACATAGTCTGGCACCAAACCAAACCAAGCCTGGGGCCTTTGGAGGATTTAAAGGCTGTGGAAGCTTCTTAGTCATAATATCCTATGCTTCCACAGGTATTTTTCTCAGATCTCTCGTAGTGTTATCTCTAACCTCCTACCCCTGTGTGGTATGTTATATCGATATTAACATTGACATTAAGGGAGGATGGCGAAATGAAGCAATTAACACACTCAACAGTAATCTTGGCAAAGACAGGACCAAAAATACCTTCTTCCTTCTGACTGTTGCAAGAACTAGTGAAACCCCTCCTCCATCTTCCCAGACCCCACCAATAAGTTATAAAAACATGCATATCAAGTGGTGGATGACAGTTTTTAAATTTTGGTTGTGTAGGAAATTATTCCAAAAACTGTAGCCTGAGGCTTGAGGGCTAGGTCAGTGTCAGAGTGCTTGTCTAGCATGAATGAAACCCAGGGTTCAGTTCTTGTGCTGAAAAGGAAAGGTAAGAAATGAAGGAGAGGAGAAGGAGAAAGGGGGGAGAAAAAGAAAGGTGAAACGTGTAAGAAAAAGTTAGATAGCTGTCCTAGTTAGAGTTATCATTGCTGTGATGAAAACTGACCAAAAAGCAAGTTGAGGAGGCAAGGGTCTATCCAGCTTATGCTTCCACGTCACAGTTCATCACTGGAGGAAGTCAGGACAGGAACTCAAGCAGGGCAGGAACCTGGAGACAGGAGCTGATGCAGAGGCCATGGAGGTGTGCTGCTTACTGGCTGGCTCCTCATGGCTTGCTCAGCCTGCTTTCTTATAGAATTTAGGACACAGGTATGTCAACACCCACAATGGGCTGGGCCCTCCTCTATCAATTACTGATTAAGAAAATTACTTACTGCTGGATATTGTGGAGGCATTTTTTTTAGATTCCCTTCTTTCAGATGACTCTACCTTGTATCAAGTTGACACAAAACTAGCCAGGACAATAGACAAAGTTGTTTGTTACAATTGCTACTTAAATCACATCAGTTATGAGTTATTTCTATGTGAGTAGACATTATATACCAAGATGCTCACATGGTTTGGGGGAAAGAAATTATACTTGGGAAAATAAGCCAAATACATTATATATTTGGTTACAAAATTATTATGCAAGTTAATATTGAGGGTTAAATGGAATGTTAAAGTTTGTATCTGTTTACCTGCTCTAATTCTTGACAGTTTGGATTCCTTCTGTAAAATAGTCAAGAATGCCTACCCCCAGGTAGGAGCATGAGCTTACAGTGCCCAGAGCCCTAGGTCAACCTCCAGTACCAAAAAAATAGTGTTTAGTGGAGTAGTGCTTAGTATAGACACAGCCCTGTATTTGGTCCTTAACCCCTGCTCTCTCTCTCTCTCTCTCTCTCTCTCTCTCTCTCTCTCTGTCTCTTAATTTCTGTCTCTCTCTCTTTCTCTCTCTCTCTCTCTCTCTCTCTCTCTCTCTCTCTCTCTCACACACACACACACACACACACACACACAAGCAAAATACCACACCTAAAATAGAGTAATATGTGCCTTGTTCATTCCTAGGATTATTCACACTTTTAGTTTATGTCTATTTGGACTCCTTAATTATCTATAAGAAGATGGTATTTTTATTGTTCTTTGATCCAGACAATTCAGCCATCCCATGTTGCTCTCTGACTATCTTCAAGCCATTTCCCATGCCTGGCTTGCATCTTTGTCCATATTGACCTCAGTCTGCTGATTTCAATTCTATGTCATATGGGTCTCTTCTGGTTGGATTCCACATGCATGCCTTGGTTGCTGATTTAAACCTTTCAATGCATGGAAAGTCCAGGGTCTTTGTCTGGATGATCCCCAGAAGGCATGATCTCTCTCTCATACCAAAGTTGTCCTCACTTCCTGGTTTGACCTCACTCACTGCCCTGTTGACTCCTTGGTAATGTGACAATAACAGAATATTGATTATGGATTTGATTTGGAGAATGGAATTTTAGAGAAACTAAGGTAATATTTGGTCTGTAGTCTAAAACTAGAAAGCCGTAACTATCCAAGAAATGGATTATAGTTGGAATTGTCTTTGGGCTGCCAACCAGCTCCCAAGTAAAGACATGGAGACTTATTGCAGATTATGAATGTTTGGCCTTAGCTTAGACTTACCCAACTAGGTCTTTGAACTTAATTTAACCTGTTTATTTTAATCTACATTCTGTTGTGTGGCTCCTTACCTCATCTCTGTACTGCCCATGCTGCTTCCTCTGCATCTGGCTGGCAACCCTGCCTTCTTCTTCTTCTTCTTCTTTTTTTTTTTTAGAGCTCTCTTTGTCCAGAAGTCTTACCTAGCTATTGGCCATTCAGCTCTTTATTAAACCAAACAGGAGACACTTTGGCAAAGACACATCTTTATGATATAAACAAATACCCCACAACAATGGATAAATAACATTGGGCAGATATTTTGGGCCAATAAGACAATATCTGCATTTTATTTTTGTACTGTGATGGAATACCTAACAGTAGCAACTTAAGAAAGGAAGAGTTAGCTTGGGCCCAAGATTTAAGAGGGAATATAGTCCATCATGGCTAAAAGGGGTGGTAGCAGAAGTGTGAGGTGGCTAGTCACTCACATTGCATTTACAATCAGGAAGCAGAGAGCCATGAATGTTCATGTTCAGTTGGAGATCTCCTTCCACTCTTGTGTTCAGTCAGGACTCCTACAAGCTGCTGCCATCCATATTCAGTACATCTCCCTCCACAGTTGAACCTCTCTGGAAACACCCTCACAGACATGCCTAGAAGATTAACTATCACAGTGTCCAAAAGTGAAAGTAAAGTCAGGGAGTAGCTAGCTAAGAAAGTACTTAAGAACCCAAAAATCTTAAAATAAATCTGATGCTTAGAGATTAACGCAAAAAAGACAAAGAGAGTACAATTGAGTTTAGTAGTTACCTTTTCTTAAAGTTTTATCAGAGTGTAAATTCTAGTTGAGTATTTGCCTCCATCAATAATGAAAATTATGTGGGAACATGAACTTAGAGGACAATGGTGATGGACAGGGAAATGGACCACAAAGAAGAAAAATCTCTGGTTCCTAAAACACAATGGCATTGGAGGACCAGAAGCAGTTTTGGTTTTGCCATAGTGAGCTATGGAGCTAATGTTACTTGTTGTCATGTCTTCTAAATAGGACAGGCTTAGTACTAGAGTTTGGGTAGGGGGAGTTTGGGAGTGGTCGAGAGTGACTATAACAGTCTGAGACTTGAAGGTGAAAACTGAGTGGTCTTCTGCTGTGGATATATTCTGTATGCTGTGAATGTGTTGCTTTGATTGATTGATAAACGCTGATTGGCCAGTAGCCAGACAAGAAGTATAGTGTAGGTGGGATAAACAGAGGGGAGAATTCTGTAAAGTGGAAGGATGAGTGAGGAGACACTGTCAGCTGCCACCTTGAGAGGTAAGATGTAAAGTACTAGTTAGCCACAAGCCATGTGGCAACTTATAGATGAATAGAAATGGGTTAATTTAAGATATAAGAACTAGAGAGCAAGAAGCCTGAGCCATTAGGCCAAACAGTTTAAATAATGTAAGCGTCTGTGTGTTTATTTGGGTCTAAGTGGCTGCAGGCCCAGGCAGGACTGGAGATAACTCCAGCTACAGTCTTCACCTATGTGGGTGTTCATTCTAGGGCATCTATTCTGAGCCTTTGATTTTTCCTATCTATTTCAGTTTGGTAGGTTGTTCTATTTTTTTTTAAGTTAATAGATAATGCTAAATGTGATGTACTCCATTCAGGCCAAGTTCAAGAGTATTGCTGGTAGTAATGCCTCCACTGTGATGTTTCCTTCTTGAAAGATTAAAAAAAAAAAAAAGCTTTGAGGCTTGAGTGCACGAGAATATAATTATAGGAATATCTTGGAACTTGAACTAATTAGAAAATAAAAGGAATCCATGCTTACATTTTGATATTTTAATAACTAATAGAAACAGACTATGATGACAATATTGAGGCAGGATAAAAAGGGAGAATTAAGAGGTTGTAGAAAGAGAAAAAAATCCTCCCCCCTAGAACTAAAGTCTTCTAACATCAAGAATTCCAGCACAATTAACATTTGCTGATTAGCTACACATAGATATTTCTTTTATATAAAGATATTCCGAATAAGAATGTTAAAAATAGCAATAATCTGTGTCTCAGGTCTAAGCATGGTTGAATTCCTTTCTCATATGTAAGTCTATAATTTTCCAGGAATCTCAAAGACTATAAACTTTTGCTTATGGTGAAAACATCTTAACTTCCCATGTGACCCTTGTGACCTAGGGCTTTACATTATCAATTTAATTCAGTCCAGTGTACTCCAGGAACCACCCTATTTAATTTCCTTAGCAACACTTTGTGATGTAACTGCAGAAGATGAAATCATATATATAGCTACTGTAAAGACATTGGAGCTCTTGTGAGACATTTAAGCACAACTCTTTCTTGAGAGGCCCACACCTGGGCCTTATCCTTTCTCTGAGCTTCTCTTTTCATTAACCGTCATGCTTAACTCTATTAAAGTGTCTTCTCAATACACTCCAACTCTGCCGCTCATATTGGCTCGTCTTGGAATTGTCTTCTGCCACAAAGTCAAGAATCTTGATATCATCTCAGTAGGGGTCTCAGAAAAGAATTCCTTGGCCTGATACATATTTTAGCATGCCCTCTGGTTTCTGACAAGCACAGAATAGAAAAAGCAACCTTAAACTCCTCAGCTTTAAGCCACCTCTGCCTCTTGCCTTCTCTTCCATGATAGAGTATATCCTCAAACCATGAGCCAAATACATCCTTCCTCCTTAAGTTGCTTCTTGTCAGATATTTGATTACAGCAGGAAGAAAAACAATTGAAACAGAAAGTTGGTAGAGTGGTTGCTGTGTGAACCCTCAGCATTTGGTTTAAAGGCCTTTGAAATTGGCTTGTGGGGCTAGATACTCGATTGCTCCACAACCATGAGAACCTGAATTCAAGCCACAGAATCCACACGATGGTGGTCCATGCTTGCAATTCCAGCACTGGTGAGATAGAGACAGGGAGATCCCGGGGGCTTGCTGGCTGGCTAGCCTAGCTTACATGGTGAGCTCTAGGACAGTGAGAGCTACCGTCTAAAAATGGTCTTCTGGGGCTAAGGAGATTGCTCAGGCTGTAAAGTGCCTGCCTCACAAGCATGATAATTGGAGTTCCTAGTTTCAACGCCCATGTAAAAAGCTAGGCATGGTAGCGTACTTGTCACCCTAGCCCTGGGATTTCAGTGGGCAGTGACAAGTAGATCCCTGAAGCTCATGAACCAGCCAGCTTAGCCAAACAGATGAACTTCATGTTTAGTAAGAGACCCTGTATCAAAATACAAAGATGGTGCTAATTAGAGGAAGCTAATTGTCAACCTTGAGCCCCCACAAACACATGGACACGTGTTCCCACACTGTACACATACACAACATTATACACATGTTTTTTTTAAAACAGGTGAATGGTAGTGGTTGTTCTACAGCCTCCATGTACATATATACACTTGCACACACACATTTACCTCACCCCCAACATACACATACAAAGCAATTGGATTGGGTATGTGATGGGGTGGATATTGGTGAAATTATTAAGGCCACTCCACATAGTTAAAAGGAAAGTTTATTAGTGGCACAACTTACAAATGAAGGGATAGGTAGGTCGTAGGGTCTGGGGAAGGTGTATCGCAGTCCAGCGGTGTTCTCTGGAGCTCTGCTCGGTCAACCTCCACTGTCCAGCGTCCAGGAACAAGAGAGAGCGGCACATCCGGATCTCGGGTCTGCAGGGCCCTCCCTTGGCCCTGCCTTGTAGGCATGATAGTTAACCAAAGCCTCAGTGAGGGTTGGAACTTCCAGACCAAAGCTGGAATGGCTACCCACTACAGGTGGAGTCGTGGGCTACAAAGAAACTTTAAAACTTTTTAAGCAGAGCTCAGTGGGCCATTTTAGCAGAACTTTGAAAGACCCAAATCCAAAAAAAAAAAAAAAAGGCAGACAACAGAGGCCTGGCTCAGGAACCTTCAGAGGAGAACAAGGACTCCATTGGAGATTGGACTAGAGGCTGTTTTTGTTGTATCCTGCTCTTGTCTGGAGAGACTGAGTGAGGCTGAATTTAGAAGGATTGGATCAACTAGGTGGGTGGAGGAAATGCCAGTGCAAGTTCACATTTAGGCTACTGCATGGTTACTGCTCATTGCAGTCTCCATGTGAGGTGTATAGGGCACATTCAAAGAAGATGGGAAAACCCTGTCATTTAGAGTGGGAGGGAGCGAGTTTAAAGTTGCGACAGGTGTGTGTGGTCAAAGCATCCATAATTGTTAAAGGGCTTAGTGAAAATAAAGAGAAACTACATACTTTGCCCTATACAAACAGGAAAGGTGAAGGCAGGACCACGTCCATGAGAAGCTCCGGGGTGTAGTAATATAAACCTCATTGAAAACTTTCTTTTCTTTTTTTCCAGATCTTTTTGTTTTTGTTTTTATTTTATGGTAAGCATACCATGTGCCTGTTGTGCCTATGGAGGCCAGAAGAGGGTATAGGATCACTAGGAACTGGAGTCTCAGGCTGTTGTGTCTTACCAGGTGGATACTGGGTATTGAACCTAGATTCTCAGCAAGAATAGTAAGTGCTTTTAACCACTGAGCCATCTCTACAGCTTGTTTTGTTTTTATTGTTATTGTTGTTGTTGTTGTTGTTGTTGTTGTTTTAAGACTGGCTTTTATTTGTGTGGCCAAGGCTAGAACGGTACTTACTGTGTAGCTCAGGCTTCAAATTCATGGAATTCCTCCTGCCTTGCTTTCCAGATGCTCTGATTACAGGTGTATTTCAAAAAAAGAGTCATTGAAAAAAGAACCTATGGCATCATCCTGCTGGAGTGAGCAGGGCCACCTAGGAAATGCTATTCCAGTTCTTCCAGACATGCATTCAGGGGATGCTGTAGTTTAGTTCAAGGGAGCCAGGCTACATTTCATGCTGACAGTAAACCATGATGGCTTCCCTATGTTGCTGGTTTTGCAGGTGTGTACATGCAAGAGTGTAGGGATCATGGTGGCTTGCAGCTAGGTTCCAGAAAGCTGCTGAGGCTAGGCAATGTGTATCAGGGTCAGGTACTCTGCACGAAGCTTCTGAATGGGTTGCACAGGAAGCTGTGAAGGTGAATCCTAAGTGTCAGTGGAGACCCCAGGATATAGGAAATGCCAGAAACATGGCACATCCATTGAAAAATGCTATAAATTCTAAGTGGAGCTTCTGCATTTCCTCAGAATAAATACTTTCTTACATTGGTTTTATCAAATGTTTGGTCACAAGGATTAGGAAAGCTAGCTAATGCACAGTCCTCTTGCTTTTCATCTCTATCCACCAAAATTATGACCAATTGTAGATGTAACCGTCTTATTAAATAAGAAACACAGAGCCAATGCAAAGATGAAAGCCCAAGAGGTCAGAGCGACAGCTAAGAGCTGAAAACCTTACCCTTCACTGCCGCTGCTGTCCTCCTCAGCAAGAGACCTACTTCCTGTCTGTTTGTCTTTTTTATTGACTTTCTATTCTGCCTTCTCATTGGTTATAAACCCAACCACATGACCTCCTTGTCACTGCCTGTCTGTACAGACCTCCAGGTCTTTTATGGTTGGTATTGAGATTAAAGGCGTGTGTCTCCATGCTGGCTGTATCCTTGAATACACAGAGATCCGCCTAGCTCTGCCTTCCAAGTGCTGGGATTAAAGGCGTGCACCACCACCATCACCACCACCACCACCATTACCACCACCACCACCACCACCACCACCACCACCCAGTTTCTGCTATGGCTTGCTATTAGCTCTGACCCCCAGGCAACTTTATTTATTAACATACAAATAAAATCACATTTCAGTACAATTAAAATATCACCATAACCAATAATTAAAATTTCATTTTTGAAGACTCCATAGAGGCATAGTCCCAATATTTTCTTAGTCATTTAGCAATGTGTTGAGTGATATATATTTACATTTCATGGGCTCAGATGTTGATTAGCTAATACATATATATTGGGTATACTTTAAAATAGCACTGTGGTTAATTTGAGTTGATGTATCCTTCAAAGGACTGTAACATTCCCTTTTACCTTGATACTTGGCCTTATATATGAAGTATACAAATTAATTGGGACTATTCATTGTATAATTAAAGCATTCAAATATATCTGTGCACATTGTTTTTCCTCTTTGTCTATGCCTTTCCTACTCTGCAGTATACTTGGCATTTATGAAACTTGAATATAAAAATGTTTTACATATTGTTGAATAAACATATGTATGCCTAAAGGAAAGGAACCTTAAACTAATGAGTATCATGAATATTGCTACATAAATTATCTGACAATAAAAGAAGAATTAAGAAAACCTTAAAAATCCAGGTTTTGCAGGACTATAATCTGGTACTTACATAATACTTTCTCTTTGCCAAAGGCCACACAGATACTTAGTAATAAACTAATGACCCTTTTAAACCCATGCAAATTAATATTGCCTGCAAGCATAATGCAGAGTAAATTATACAGCGGCTGAAGACTATTAGGTAGTGAGTCTATAAAACGAGTTAAGGTGTTTGACCTGATACCATAGGGAGTATGTTAACAGGAGCCCATACAGAGAGTTCGCACTCTAAACTTTTGTCCCTTTTAAAACCCAAATATACCTACTCAGAGTTACCTGCCTATTGATTTGGAAAGGGGATATGGAGTTACAAAATGCATATGCTGAGTAACACTTCAGCTATATATCACCCACTCTATATAGAAATTCATCCATCTTAGAAGTCCTTGAAATGCAGGTGTTGGTAAAGTATGGCATCCTTTTCCTCTAACTAGTCTTAGTAGACTCTTATTAAATTTAAATTTTGTGAGTACAAAGACAATGCTAATCCCTTGTGTGTGGGGGGTTTGGGGGGAGGGACATGAGCTTGTTAAATGTATTAAAAGGATCCTAAAGTGAAACTTCATCCATTTGTGGATTTGAAACATCCAAGTGAAACTTCCTAACATTTCAATCCTTAATTTTGTGATATTAACTTGATTGTTAGAGAGAGGAGCAGGTATGGTATTAGTAATAAAAGGCAAAGGAAAAACAAAACAAAACAGTATTTGAAATTCCAGAAGGTCAGCCTAAAAGGTCGATCCTGAAGACATTCAAGAGAAAGCTGTTAATATGAATGACTAAGATCTCAGAGTAATTTGCAGTGTGGTTCTAGGCAAGATGCCTAACAGTTACTTCCTTTAGTTTCCCTGGGTTTAAGTCAGAAGTAAAAGGGACCGTGCCAGGGGTATATCAAAACTGCCCAAGAGAAGGCAGTGCGAAGTCTTTTTCATGGAGGGCTGAGATGCAGTAATTTGTTTCTCAACCATTTATCTATCTATCTATCTATCTATCTATCTATCTATCTATCTATCTATCTATCTATCTTAACACCACAGGATTATCTTGATGCATTCAACAGCCTTTAAAAAACATCACTAAAAAAAGATCTTTCACTTTCATTTGCTACCTATCTGTTTCCTTTTTGTTCATTTTAAGAATTTTTACTTGTTAGAACCCCCCCCCCTTTTTTTTCCTAATGTCAGGCAATATGGTGAAAGATGGCTAAGATCCAGGTCCTACCCCACTTAGAGAGCTGACAGACTAATTGTAGCATTAGGCTGTGGAGATTCTCAATTACAGGAGAACATGAGACTAAATGAACAAAGTGTGATAAAACACAGACATTTGGCTGTTGACCTTTCCTACAATCCATTCAACATTTGTGCACCAAGTGACTGCCTTGTGTGCCAGGGACCTTTGGGGGACCTTTTTAGACCAATGAACAAAATGAATTTCTGATTACACTGAGCTAATAGTCCAGTGGTTTGTGCGATAGCAAATGCAAACGCAAATGAACACTCTAACCGAGGTCTAGGTAAGCCTTGTGGAGAAAAGAGTAGCAATATTAAAAGTCAGTCTAAGTGACTGGTTGAGCAGGTATGAACAACAAAGGCTTTTGCTGGGAGATAATATTTAAGCAGTGACTTTGAGGAAGTGGGGTGAGGTAACAAGCCTACAAAAGTCACAGGGGAAGGGCAGAAGGTGTAGCCACTGCTGGGGCACTTGCCTAGCTGTGATGTGATCCCAGCACAACCTTGAGGCCGTGTCGTCTTAGTGGAGCACTTAAGGGAGGAGCGGTTTGAAGGAAATTGGAAACAGAGGCCAGCTCAGTTATGGCGGGGTTACAGGAGGATGAAGAGGAGGGATAGGATCCTAGTTTCATTTCCCTGATAGTGAAGGGAAGTAGACGCCAGACTTTTGAACTTGCTGTAGAAGACCTCAGATTCCATGCACTGAGCTTATAGGATAGACATTGCTTCCTTGATACTGCTTCCCCGACATCTTGTTGGCGATGGAGATGGAATTCGAATCCAATGTGATTCTAATTTGCACTTGAGGTGTAATTCACTAGTGCTTTTCTCCCCAGTTTAGTAAAACAATAGGCTTTTGCTGTAGATTGTAGCCCTGCCTTCCTCTCTGCTTCACCTTTGAGACAGCCATTAACATTGTTTAAGGCTTTGGACTCTATTGAAATTTGTGTCAAATAATAATAAGGTACAGTGTCGCAGATATCAGTGCTATCTGAGTCACTAGAGAGTAGAACTTACTGTCATTTGCTTCATCTATTTAGTTTATTATAGTTTCCTGTGTTTGGCTTAGTAGATACGTTTATAGACATGTATTTATTGATAACACACATACATGTACATGTCAGTATAGTTATGTGTCTATATGTATGCTTATGATTTTGTGTGATGCCATGTAATAACACGGCCACTATTTGTTATCTTTTTGTACAGACGTTATCTGATATATCATTTATGTCCCTCAATAAACTTCCAATGTGTGGGTACTACTCACATTATAAAGATGAAGGAACAATGAGATCAATTTACTAAAGACCTATTAGGAACCAAAATTCAGCCCCAGGTCAACATGACTCTCAATCCCACATCAAATCTTCAAATAATGATGGGGTAGGTAAAACGCAGAGTGTGTTTGATGGCAAGAGAACTTACTTCTAAGAAAATGATACCAAGCTCAGAAATCTTTACTACCCAAATCACATTTCTGTTAACTTGTTTAGCATTTCTCCAGAGATTCCTTGTAAAGAGAGTTTATTTCAGCAAACACATGGATATTTACATCAGTGACTTCATTTTGGAGGAACTGTACAATGCCAATCTGCATTTTCTTCTCTTTGTTAGTCTGTGGCTTCCTTATAAATAAAAGATTTCAAGAAGCTGTTAAACCGTATTCAAGGAAACATTCAATCCTCAAGCTTTTACAAGCTTTTGTAAAACTAGTGATCTGGGTGAAAAAGTCCTGGCTGGGAGTCTAGTGAACAGATGAGCTCACCCCTGGTATGCAAAGCTGCCGAGTTAGCTGGTTAAACAGGCTGCTGAGATAATTACATTGTCTGTTTTGTGACACATTACACCGGTGCACTTGGGATTAACCTGTTCTCTTGCGTCTATTCTGATCAGTTTTTTAGACAGCCTTTTATCTGATGAAGGAGCAGAGACATCAAAAGAGAAAGGGGCGTGGGTGAAAAGAAAGCTCACATTAGGCTGAAGAGTTAAAATTTCTATTTAAATTACTGAACCTATATTCCTTATTTCCCTAACTTTGCTTGCTCTCTAGAGACCTCTGCTGGAAGTTATGGACAGAAATGGAGTCACACTTTCTTTCCAATTCATTGTTTGCATTTTACTGTAGCTATTATATCATAAACCCAGTAACTAATTTAAGAATGAAATTTCAATGTCATGTCATAAGCATAACACATTAACTACAAAGCTATGTTCAGACAGAAGTGTTGTGTTTTGAAAGTTTCTGAAAGCATTCTCAAGCTAAAATTAAATACTGTAAGAGCCTACTAGATGCTTAACAATGATAAATTTTGGCTTGTTATTTTCATATTTTTGTTAATACTGTCAAAGTTTAAGTGGAATTATTTACTTTGAAATTAAGTGAGGATATAATGTTGATATAAACATCAATGACGATAATAATAACCACACATAAACAACCCTAAAATCTGTTCCTACAGATTTTTATGGACCCTTAGTTCCATATCATTATACTTAAGGGGAAAATTATTTAGACCTTCTGATTATGTGGGAATGTAGCAAACATAAGATTTCATCCCAGTGATAATTTAGATAAAGAACAATTAAGAGAATAAATAGAAAGCCTGCCCGTTAACGGCCCCTGGCAACTCAAATTGAATTTAGCCAACTATTGAGCTCCCAGCTATAGGGAGATGCAATTGAAAGCAGGTATAATAGATTTTAACAACTAAAATGTGTTTGTCACACTGTACCAACTAAGATATTAGTTAAATGGCGCAAGAAATGTCCCTTCATGTTAATGAACATCAAGTTTAACTCCTGCTGTTCTATCCCTACCCCCAGGAGCAGCTGTACTTGACTTGATAGACTAACATTCAGAAATCTGTGTCCTTTCCATGTTTTCAGTTTGTTTTCAAGGACGTGAAAATATTAGCATCCTTCTTCCTTTTGAGAGTCCATATTGTACTGTCAAATATAAGAGGCTCTTCCAACCCCAGGTGGAGATCTGTGTCGGTGTTATAGAACATGTTAGCACGTGATCACTTCTAGGAGTAGTCATCTGTCTCTCAAATAATTGTTTTAAATATTTTCAGCAAGAAAAATAAAGTATTTTTTCACTGTTTTTATGCGAGTCAGTTCTGTTGTTTCTAGATCTATCTAAAGTTGGTTTGTTATTGAATTGCAGGCAAAAGTGAGGAAGAAAAATAAGAATTATGTCTTTTTTTCATTATCTCAGCTAATGTACAGAAAATTTAATAGGTATCTATCTTCATGAATTGAGTCCACAGTCTTGTTTTTTTTTTTTTCCCCAGAGCTGAGGACCGAACCCAGGGCCTTGCACTTGCTGGGCAAGCACTTTACCACTGAGCTAAATCCCCAACCCCAAGTCCACAGTTTTTAATCTTATCATGTAATCATAATTTTACTAAATTTTGTGATAAAACAGAAAAAACTCAGACAAGTTTATATGATGAAATTATTTTCTAATCAATACCGAGGAAGACAGCTTTCCTTTATAGTTTAAAAATTATTTCTGGCTATACAGCTATGAATTACACTTGCAAAATTCCCAAATAGGACCTAGTATATATTAGACATCAAGTCTAAAGGTGATTAAAATTGTGTTTTTATGCCTGGCAATGTTTTAATATTTGTGTTTATGTAGAATCATTAGTCTACTTAGAGTCCAATCCCAAATTTTCTATTAATCCAGAATGAATGAGTACCAGTAATGGTTATGTGAAACACTTACCATCAGAATGCTCAAAACTACACATATAACTTCATAGGCTTCTCCTAATGGTCCTGTGAGTCAGTGATCTTTAACACATTTTACAGATGAGGTTGTAGGACTGAGAGAAATTCAATACCTTAATGTTGGCATACCTCAGAACTGACAGATTCCAGCTTCAAACCCAGACTAACCTTTCTACCCTAAAGCTCAAGTGTTAGAATATTTCTGAAAAAAAAAAAGGATAGCATTAAGATTCATTCTCCCTTGGGATAGCCAGGGGTTTGGTTCCAGGCCTCTCTTTGATGCCCAAGTCCACATGCTCAAGTCCTGTACATTTAATGATAGATTTGACTATAATTTAGGTTTGCCCTTTATGTGCTCTCAATGACCTCTTGATACAATGAAAGTTATATGTAAATTACTGTTATGCTCTGTAGTTTAGAGACTAATGACAAGGAATAAAAGTGCATGTTCAGTGTGGAGACAATTTTCTTTTTCTTGAAAACATTAGGTGTGGAACGTGAATGTGATCATGCAGGACACGGTCCAACTAGGCTACTTATAGATGCCTCCTTCAGTAGTTGGGTAGATTGTGTATGTGTTCCACAGAAAAGGACATAGTAGAACCATGACTGGGGCACTGGTATCCAGTTCCTAAATCCCCTGAACTTTCTCTTTACTTTGGTGATGCTGCTGCTTAGCTTTACACATTCAAACGACCAAGGCCAGACTTCTGAAACATGGACTGCACAAAGGGAAGTCTGAGAAGATGCAGTCCTGCCTGGATTTGAAATGAAATTACCCTTAGTTTGAATTCCAGTGCTCATCTGTGTAATGAGGTAAGACATATGATATCTCTGAAATCCCACTTCCTTGTCTCATAAACGGAGATATTAACACTCACCCTAAGGAGTAACTGAGCAGATTAAATATGATGCTGAAGTGCCTGGCACAGGACAAAAGAAGGCAGAGAAAAGAAAAGGAAGCAAGGTAGAGCTGGCAAAGTGCCTTGGTGAGTAAAAGTGATTGCTGCCAAGTTTGCTGACCTGAGTTCCAGTCTTGAGACCCCCATGGTGGAAGGAGAGAAAGGACTTGGATGAATTTTTTTTCTCTGACTCCCACAGCTGTCATGTGACTCATGAGTACAACACCCTCCCCTAATAAATGAATAATATGCAATGGAAGAAAGGAACAAGATAGGTTCCCATGGAGTCATCCTGTCAGAGGGAAGTTTTGGGAACTTGCTATGTGTGCACGACACAAACAGGCATGAAAGAATGAAGGGATCCTGGAAAGCCGCATACCCAACAAAATGCAACCCTGAATTGTGAGAACAGCTTTTTGTCAGTATGGACTAGGTTTGCAAGAGAAATATTCAGGGAGGAAATGCGATTTGAGATGAGTGCTGGAAGATAAGAAGGAGGAATTGTACAGTTCGAGACAGGAAGGCATTTTATTCAAGAAAGACAGCACTCACCCGATTGCCCGGGTGTAGTAAAAGTCCGATCCAGTTACAAAAATACCATTCCAGTGAAGAGCTTTAATGCTGTTTCTGCACCCCAGCAGATGACCCATTTATGTAAATGCCACACAGCATTCAGTACTACAGCATTCCTTGATGACACAATTCAGTCAATCCCTGGCAGTTGGTTGTAATTTAATCAGCGGAGAAATTGAGAATACTTCACTTGCAGTCAGCATTATTGCTTCTTGGTTTAGCATTCTCTTCTACTAGCCCAAGTCCGGTTTCAGGTTGTTCGGCCTTCTCCTGTTTTTCTAGATTTCGCTGCTTGTGCTCCCAGACCACTTCTGCACACAGACCATAAAGTGGCTCACCCTGTTTACTCTGTCAGCTCTTGCCTGAATGCCAGCCGCAACCTTACTCGTACTCTAGCTCTTGGTGGTTAGTGAGATTAAATTTGTTCGCAAAGTCCTTTGTGAGTCATGAACAGTAAAAGTGGAGCAGATACAGAACATATGTCATCTGTGCTACAGTCCGGGAACTTTGAGAGTCTTGGTAAGAGCATAATTAGCTGTGGCCTTTGTGGATGTTAGACAGAAAAAAAAAAAAAAAAAAAAGTGGGGTGGGGGTCGGGTGTGGGGATGACTCAGAATAGTAGGTATACATTCAGATTCCAGCCAGTTGGTCTAGCATGATTTACTGAAAGGACACTTTTTCTCAGGTGTCGCACTGTCATGAACCATGTCTGCATATGTATGTGGTTCTGCTTCTGGAGTTACTTTCTGTTCCACTGGTCATCTTTTCTGTCCTTGTGCAGAAACGAGATTGACCTACATATGTTAGCTTTATAATAAAGCTGACTATTTCCTGCAGTCTTAATTTTAGTTTCTTCAAGATTGCCATGGATATTCTTGATTCTCTGTATCTCCAAATCAGTTTTTAAATTCACCGATTGCAACCCTGTAAACAAATATTACCCACTTTAAACTTTGTGATAATTGAATCTGATATGAATATGATACGGATCCATTGGGATGAGCTGACACCTTAAAAATATCAAATCATCTATGCTATAGCCATGGAAGTCTTGAACTTAGAAATTTTAAAGTTATATTCTTTTAAAATTTCTCTTGGTGTTCTATTCAAACCTCTGGAGAGGTTAAGTTGAATGTCTTAATTCAGTTAATTCTAGGTGGCTTATGGTTTTATGTCTTTTTATAAATGATATTATTTTATAAATGATTTATTGTACCAGTCCAGCTGGATGGAAAAACTTCTGATCATCCAAAGGTAACATTTGGAGAACCCTAAAAGACACCTCATGCTTACACATAACCATAAAAATCTGTATATGATCCTGTACAATTGTAGTAAGATAACAGACAACTCAATTTTTAAATGGACAACATAGAACAGGAATTTGAAACAGGATAATTTGAAGAGTCAATAACCATAAAAAATTCTTTGGGAAAGATACTTTGAAATCACAATGACATGCATAAAAACATCAAAGTGAGCTTAAAAAATCCCTGATAATGTCAAGAACTGTAAAGAACACCTGGAATCCCCATATTCATAACTTGTTGAAGATATCATTTGTAGAACTTATAAAATTTAGCATTGTCTCCTAAAGTTGAATGCAGCAAACACAGACCAATAATTATATTGCTGCATAAATATCAGTCATTTATACCCCTAGATAAGTACTCAACTATAATGCTTCAGCCAAGTATTTATGGTAGTATTACACATGATAGCACAACATTGAAAAACCTCCACCATCAGTAAAATGTTCATATATATTATATATATATATAATTATTATATATGAGCATATTATATACTAGGATATAGTGTATTCTATATACATACTGCTTCCTAATTTCAATATGTTGGAAATTTCCTGGCAACAAAATTACCTGTTTATGGATGGTTACCATGATGGATAAATACGCAGTTGCAATGTAGATTGTAAACTGTCCTACAGAACATGTTTTGTCTGATTCAATTTATCCAAGTGAACTGGCCAGTAGCTCTAAGATTCAGGGCAGTAGTATTCTTGGAAAGCTAAGAGAGGAGAACAATGAGGGGAGGCATGAAAAGAGTCCTTCTGGGAAGCTTTCACTATTCCATCTCTTAACTCTGGTAAAGAACATGGGTGTGTTCACTTTACGATAATTTCTCAGCTGTCTGCTTTTGAATTGTGTACTTTTCTCCGTGTGTTATAGCTCAATAAAACCTCTCAAAACTACTATATAAAATGGAAACTTTCTGGATGAATACATAGGAAAGTACCATTTCTTGATGAGTGAGACTATATATTTGGAGAGAAATAATTCAAGTTTCTATTGGAAGATCTTAATTATTTGTCTTTAATCCTTTGGCATTTATTATTTGCTTAACTTTTAAAAATTAGAAGAGTTAAAATCTGAGCAAAATATGTAGGAAATCATTTGTATGTAATGGAATTCCTTTACCGCTGAATTCATTTTCATCCTGTAGGTTTATTGAACAAACAAATACTAACATACATTTAAACACCTTCCATAATGTCATGATTGGAATAAATAGGAGGCAAGGAGGACTAACGTATTTTTAGGTCTATAGTTTCCTTTCATAAATGTGTTTTATTTTATCTTATAATTTATTTGTATCTAAGGATTATAAAAAGCTTATTTTCCTCATGTCCTCATAAATTTAGCTTCTTATATTTTATAATATCAAAATTTGTGAACATTGGGATCTTAGTTTTAAAAGAGAAACCAAAAAATTACTGGTGTGAGATCTAAGATGGACTAAGTTTCTATGTAAGTGATGTGAACAACAAAACAGGTATCTGCAAATCGAACGAAATCAAAATCTTTATAAAATTATTTGAGTAGATCTTGATACACATCTATAGAATGTGTAATGCATCCTTTACAGCCATATTTAATTTATTTATATTTATTTATTTTGTTTTTTTGAGACAGGGTTTCTCTGTGTAGTTTTGGTGCCTGTCCTGGATCTTGCTCTGTAGACCAGGCTGGCCTTGAACTCACAGAGATCCACCTGCCTCTGCCTCCCGAGGGCTGGGATTAAAGGCGTGCGCCACCACAGCCTGGCCACTGCCATATTTCAAAATGGCAGTCTAGAGTGCTTGCTGCTCTTTCAGGAAACCTGAGTTCCATTCCTAATGTGTATATTGGGCAGTTCACAACTGCCTGTAACTCTAGCTCCAGAGTATCCAACCCCCTCTTGTTGCCTCTGTGGGTAACACACACACACACACACACACACACACACACACACACACGATACACATAAGTAAAAAAAGTAAAATAAATCTTTAAATAATTCAACTTCTATTGGACACTAGTAATGCTGTAAATTCAAATGTCCCAGACACCAGAAACCCTCACTCAAAAAACCCAAATGGTAGTTGCCTACAAAGTTTCACTTTGAAGTCTAACAATCCACTCAAGCCTATGTGTATGTAAGCATCATGTTTATTTGAGAATTACAGCTGTAATAATATTAGAGGAAAATGAAACAACTCTGCTGCTGTCTCACTGAAATTGAGCTTTAGAAAATCATTATTTTTCATATATAGAATACAAAGATAAGAAAATTAGTGTTCACAAAAAACTCAGGTATCTTTTCAATTTAAAAACTATTTCTTGATGAATAAATGCTACTTTGGAACCCACCGATATACAGTATATTTTAGGGAAGAATGAGGTATTTGAAAATGAATAATGAAAGTTACCTCAAGTATTTTGATGATGTGACTCTAATATGCTATTTCCACTTAATGAATTTAACTTAAATCTTAGAAAAAGGGAAGAGAAAAGGAATTAATAGGAATCACCTCAAATTGTATCTTATGCAACTTATTGTTTAACTCTAAAGAAAACTTTATAGACTAAAGGTTATGTCTTTCATCTTACAGGTTAAGAAACTAATTCAAAGAGAGCTATGGACTCATACAATGGCATTTGGTTTGTGGAGGTGGGATTCCTATGTGGTTAACTGTCTCTGAATCCACACCCAGTATTTGCTAAGATGATTTGGTTTTATTCTGTTTTATTATCAATTGGTACTCTTATTGATATTTATACTTATACTGTTTGCTCAATTACACTAGTAAGAACTAACTTTAGTGTTTTTATATTATATTTTACTTCATTTTATGTTTTTTGCTCTTGTGGTTATGATTTAAGTGTTACATTAGCATGTTAAATTTTTACATTTTTTTCTTTTTCAATGATAGTGCTCTTCCTCATGCACAAAGCTATCAAATTCACATCTGCTAAATGGGGCTATACGTTAAAACTGCTCATGTTAGAGACAGATAGGTAACAGCCATTCATAAAAGACTACAGTTTAACAATAGTCCTGTATTAGACCTAGTCTAGTATTATAATCAATAGTCTGACCAATATGACAGCTACTGGAATCACACCAGATTTCTAGAATTTCTAGATGTGCAGTTTTGCTAATATATGGATCAGATATCTCAGTTCTTCCCAGTGTCTGTTCTACTGATTTGTATTGGGGACTCCAGCATGCTAACCAAGTACTAAACCACTGAGCTGTATTCCTGCCCTCCTTTTAGATTTTGAAATAGAGTATCATTAATTTCCTGGGTTTACCTTGATTAAACTCTGTAGCTCAGAGGCCTTTGACCTCAGACTTCTGAGGAGCTGGGAAGACCCGGACCACCAGCTTCTCAGAAGTTTAGAACAGTGTTCTTTGAACCAGGAGTTATAAATATTAGGAGTCATTTGGAAGAGTTTTCTTGAGGAAAGGTAGTAGTTTTATTTTTTTTTTTTTTATCACTTGCTTGCTGTCTAGTGTAACACTCCTGTCTGGGTTATGTATTATGTATTTCCTGTTGCTGTGATTAAACACCAAGACCAACACAGCTTATAGAAGGAAGATCCTTCCAAGAAGGATAAGAGTTCAGCATGGCAGGGAAGCAGGGTAGCAAGTAGATGGCAGCAGAAGGAAGAAGCTAGGAGCTCACATTTTCAAACACAAACAAATACAAGGCAGCAAGAGTGAACCGCAAATGGTGTGAGGCTTTTGATCTTAAATCGTACCCCCAGTGACATACTTCCTACAACAAAGTTGCACCATGTGACCCTCCCAAAATAGAATCGCCAACAGGGAACATAGTGATAAGTGCCAGAGACTACAGGGGACAGTTGTCATTCAAAGCACCAGTGGTTATGATGAACAAAAAGGCCCTCACCAGATGCAAGACCCATGCTCTTGACCTTGCCAGCCTTCAGAATCAGGATCTAAATAACTTCTACTCGGGATAAACTCCACAGCCTTTAGCTGTGCTCAATTCCATTGATAACAGCAATGTTTTTAAAAGGGAGAGGTTTATCCTTTAAGTGGGGAATGTGAAAAACTAGGAAACACAACTCTCTGGTTATGTCATTTCTAAAGGTTCATGAAAAGGTTTTCTCTGTGTGTATGTATGTGAGGGTGAGTGGGGATACATCTGCTTATTCTGCTCACAGAAGCCAGAATGGGTCAATGGGTTTCCTGTACTATCAACTCTCTGTCTTAGTCATTAAAGACAGTGTCTCTCTCTGAATGTGAAACTAAGCCTGTAATTAGCAAGTCCCAGCAATCCTCTTGTTTCCACCACCTCCACCCACCTACCCTCACACCTAGTGCTGGGGTTGCAGACACACAAGTGATCGTGTCCAGGTTCTTTCTTTCTTTTTTTTTTTTTTTTTTTTTTGGTTTTTCGAGGCAGGGTTTCTCTGTGTAGCTTTGCGCCTTTCCTGGAACTCACTTGGTAGTCCAGGCTGGCCTCGAACTCACAAAGATCTGCCTGCCTCTGCCTCCCGAGTGCTGGGATTAAAGGCGTGCGCCACCACCGCCCGGCATGTCCAGGTTCTTATATGGATTCTGAGGATGTGAACTTATCACCTGCTAAGGCATCTCCCCAGATGAATTTTATCCATTTAAGCCAATCCCCCAGATTTGGGGAAGAGGTTAGTTTATCTTAATACATTTCACATATTTAAAATCACTTGAAGGTCTTAATTGTACCACACATTTGTACTTGTTTTTTCTTTTCTTTTCTTTTTTTTAACACAATGCAGCATTATGAGAATATTATCTGTTGTTTGTGGCTTTGGTTTGCTTGCTTCCTTCCTTTCCAGGGATTGTTGCCTTGCCTTTCAGGACTCAGCTGAATAGAAGTTTCCAGAGAGTTTTCCCTGATTCTTTAGGCTAAGCTTCCCATTTAGGAAGTCCCTGGCCACTGTATTCCTACTACAAAATTAATTTGTCCTCTTGATAATTAAGTTGCAGTTCACGTGGTCTTCCTACAGAGCTTCTAAACATTCTGAGGTTTGCTGGGTTCTGTTTTTTTTTTTTTTTATTTTTTATTGTTTTCCTTTCTTTGGAAAATAGCAACACCACCCAAATCCTTATTAACTGATGGATATGTTAATCAAAGTAAAGTTGTCCGAATGTAACGTATACACACACACACACACACACACACACCCCAACAAGATGTGATAAGTTAAGCTGTGTAGGCATATGCAGGCAGATACCATTTACCTTCAGTGAAAACAGCCCTTCCCCCACTTCTTATCTCTCTTTTAAAATGCTGGCTTTTCAGACTCCACATCAAAAGCAGCCGTCCACCTTCAGTTTATACTGGAAAGTTTCAGTTGCCTTTGCAGGACTTGTTAAACCTGAGAGATATTCTTAATTGCCCGAATTGCATGTAAACAGCTATACATTAATGGGTTAGGTTACTTTAGTTTAACTGGGCTCAGGTCCAAAGTACACAAACTTAGCATGTACACTTCCACAGTATGAAGCTACTTTTCTGTTCAACAGAGTAATTAGGCAATTCAACAAGGATGCAGACAAGTTATGAGAATCCAGTAGAGTGTAAGCTCATAACCTTATGAATATAAAGTTTGATTTATGATGGAGTCTTGGGAGAGAGACATAGTGAGAATTTGGCGGAACACTAGCTGGGAGTAGAGTAGTGCCTGTGACAGAATTATAGAGTGAAAACATTAGAAGGTGCTAATGTCCCCAAAGAGGGAAAAACCTCAAATTTTGTCTTTTTCGTCTTGTCTTTGGCAACTTCATTCATCCTCACACACCTTTTAGATGTGATTTGCAAGCCTTTCCCCTCTGGTCCAACTGCTAGCTATTTTCAGTTGACTATTTGACTCCTACCTCAAAATCAGTATTATCAAATCTCCTACAAACTTCTTTTCTACCCCCCCCCTCGCCCCCCCCCCCCCCCCCCCCCCCCCCGTGTATCTGTTTTTATCAAGAACACTTTAGTTTCCCGAGTTTGAGTGACTTCTAATGCCAGTACGGTGCACACGGTAGGAACTCATATAACGAGAGTTACAGCTGATATAATCCTTCCATGTCACCCATGAACAATCACTACTTGAGTCACATTGCTATTCCCTTTAGGGTGTCTCCAATTCTTCCAAGGCGCTTCAGCCCTTGACCAAGCTATCTTCTTAATTGGAATCACGTTTTGCATGGTATCCTTTTTCTCACCCTTCTCCAAGCTACCTTGCACATCGGACTGATTAGTACGTTCTCTTCCTTCTTAAAGGCCAAATACGGACTTCTCGATACAGAGAGATTCGATAAGTATCTGCAGACCCAGAGGTGAGCAACAGTAAAACCCCCCAGAGTATACAGTGGCAGTAAGTAAAGATAAGGACAACCTCAGGAAGAAAAAGTGTGTGGTCCTGTCAGAGACCTGGATGCCTTGAAAAGCAGTGGCAACTTCAGAAATAGAGCACTAAAATATCCCAACAGTTGTCTTCTTGACACTTTTCAAGTTTGGAAAGAAAAAAGGAGCTAATTGTGAACTTTGGATGTAGTCAAAGCATGTGTTAATAATCTACAGCAATGCTGACCCAGGGAACTTTCTGCAGGGATGAAACTGGCCATATGGTAAGCTCTCATTACCTGCCGTTAGGGAACACTTGAAATATGGCTAGTGTCATTAAGAAGCTAAATTTTAACTTTAATTAATTGTATGGCCAATGGTGATTATATTAGACAGCACAGACCTATAAGCGGAAGTTTTCTAAGCCCCCCCCCCCCCGGCATCTTTAAGCTTTCCTTAGGTCTTTATTTTCATTTACCAATATATTGCAATTTTTCTTTTAGGTAGCAACCCTCAGGCAATCTCAATTTCAGTGTTAAATCCACCCAAACTCTCATATATTCACACGTCACGTTTTTCTTGTTCATTAATCCTAAAGTTTTTTATTGACTATCTACCAGATGATACCTATCAATGATAGAAAGATGTAAGCTTAATATTCTTGCTGTAACAGAGCTTATTTTTCTAATAGGGAAATAAACAAATGATGAAACTGTAATACCAAGTAGTAGGAATTGGGTGAAGAAAAGACAGCAAGTGGACAGCATACGACAAAGGATATCGTTCCCACAAAAGTTATCATCAAAAGAACTCTGAAGAGGCAACATGTGAGCAGAGACCTGAAGGGAGGGAAAGAATGAGGAGAGCTGGAAAGAGAAAGGGATTTCTGAGAAGGTCATAAGCACCTGAGAATTGGATATGACTACTAACCCTAATAAACACCAAAGAACCAAGGATGACACTAAGGTTTCTAAAGGGTCAGGTATTCGGCACATGACACCCCAAGACCAACTTCTCAACACAAAGGAAATTTATTTGTCCCAGAAGGGCAAAGGGCAGGGAATAAGAGATAAAGACAGGAGACAGACGATGAGGGAGAAGAGAGAAAGGAATAAGGAAGAGAGGGAAGGGGTATTTATTTTTTTCCAGAGGGACAAAGGACTGCCTCTGGACAGAGAGGAGACAGATGTGGCACCCAGGCAAATGGCAGTTTATAAATGAAAAAGGGACAACTCTGTCTTAGGATGAGGTGTTTAATTTTAATTGGACATGTTAATTAGATGAACGAAAGGGAGCTTTTGATTGCTGGATGTCAATACTTTGACAGCTGGACCTTGCTGGTGAGCCTCAGGAGGAGGAAGTGGCCAAATAAGGGAACAGACCTTGGTGGTTAGCTTTGGTAATATAATCTAAGGGTTTTTAGTAAGGTAGAGGGAATGGGAGAGAGGGGCAAGGTCTGCTGGAGCCATGGTCACCAGGATTGTGCTTGTTAAAGTCCCTTCAGTCCATTTACTATACCTGAGTGAATGAAGATGTCATTTACTAGGATGGTAAAGTCGTGTGTGTGTGTGTGTGTGTGTGTGTGTGTGTGTGTGTGATGAATCTGAGTTCTCAAAAGTTAAATTTTAGGTGTGTACATTAGACATTTTAATAAAAAACACAGAGTAGAGATGCAGATTGGAGGCTAGAGACATGAATTGGTCAGCATCGTTATGATGGTTAATTTTCACTGTCAGCTTGACTGACATGAATCACTATGGAAATACACCTTTAGGCTGTCTGTGATGGTTGTTTCCAGAAAGATTTAACCAAGAAGGGAAGATCCAGTTTGGATATTGGTGGCACCATCGTTGTGTGACAAGGATTTTTGTGGGGAGACACAACACCCATGTCTAATCACCCTAGATAGGGAGCCCAAGATAGACCAAAGTATGGATACCATCAAAGCCCATTTTGGTGAATCAATGAGTTTTATTGGTGTTACTTACAGGAATATGGGTAAGGAGTTACTATGAGGACTGAGCAGATGCCACAGCAGGCTGCTCAGTCTTCTCTCAGGGATCAGACCTCAATTTCAGTTTCCTGAGTCTAAGCAAGCAGTTTCTGAGGAAAAGCCATGAACAAAGGACAATCAATCTCCAACACCCCTTACAGTAAGGACAAGGAGGCCTGGTATGTACATTACCAGGCCTGAGCTAGCCCCCACAGTCAGTGTGTACTAGGCCAGCCAGCTCCACAGGTAATAAGCTCAAGGTAACTGCCCCCAAATAGAAAAACTGTAGCCCTAATCAGCCCTTGACTGGTCCAAGCTAATTAGAATGTACTAATAATTGCTATTTGCTTAAGCCAATCATGTCTAAAATGACCTAACTGCCCTAGGGATTCCCCTTAGCTGTGCTTAAAAGGATCCCACACATCCCTGACCCTAGTATGCTGTAATCTTTCTCGAGATTAAATAAACACTCTTGTTGACTGCGTATGTGGATGGCGGTCTCCTGTGGGACTTCTCCAGGATTCTAACAGTTACTTACAGGAGCAGAAATGGCTCTGAGACAATTGTCTCATCAAAGCCCTGCTAATGACAGCTCACATTAGCAGGAAAGCCTGGAGCACACTGCACAGCCTGTAGTCAGCTCAACAGGTTGAAGATTGTTCTTTCCAGGCGCCTCAGTTGGTCTAAAGCTCTTGCAGGAGGCTAGTTTGATCTCAGTTTTCTTGGCAGTTTTGTTTGAGAGCAACTCTCGGCGTTCTTTACTGTTTACTCTTGGGAGGGAGGGGCCTAGTGAATTTGATCAGTTTCAGGGACTTCCTGAAACTATCGTCCTGAAGCTATTTTGAGTTGTTTACATTCTGTCTTAAAAAAGCGCTCCCCTGCAGGACCAGAATGCTTCTGTCTCGGAGGAGACGGTTACACAACACTCATCCCGAGTTGGTAGACATACTGCACTGAATACAATGGAGAAAGTTAGCGGAGTACCAATGTTTACCTCCTTTTGCTTCCTGAGTTTGATACGTTGTGCCTAGCTGCCTGATGCTTCTGCTCCTTAGTGCCTAGCTGCCTGATGCTTCTGCTCTCAAGTTTTCCCTACCATGATGAACTGAAACCTCAAATCTTGAGCAAGATGAACCAGTGTTCCTTGAAGCTGTTTCTTTTCAGCTACTCAGGGGTTTGGTGATGGCAATGAGAAAAGTAACTAATTTAATCCTTGAGCTCATATTTAAATCTGTGAACCTGGCTGCAGCTTCTCAGAGTGTAGGTGTAGATACAAAGGAAAACTGGGCTATGGTAACATATAGAAGCTAAGAGCATGTGGAGGGAGTCAACAAAGTCTGACTGAAAGACCCCCTGATGGCAGTCTTCCCTCAGGAGAGACCCTTGCCCAAGGAACACACCGAAACCACGAGTCAGATGCAAACAGCAAGAGGCTTTATTCCGGAACACGGGTACCCGGGGCGACACAGTCTCTCAAGAAGCTCAAGGGACTGGCGCGCCCACGGGCTGGAGCAGAGGGTTTTTATAGGGTTGGGCACGGGTACAGAAGCAAGAAGCCTGGTTACAGGGTTTTGATTGGATGATGCAAATGAGGCCAGTTCTGATTGGATGATTCATATGAGGCCAGGTTCAAACCCAGGTCAGCTCGTGGTTTCTCCCCGAGCTCGCCCACGCCTAGCTTCTGTCTAGGGTACAGGGTGTTTTCCTGACCTTTTTCTGACCTTTTAGTTCCTCGCTCTGGGGCCAGGTGGCTAACTGAGCTCCTCAGTACCTCTCAGGCTTTATTCAAAAACAGCCGAGCTAAGCTATGTTAGGCGGGGAGGCTGGGGGTCTTTCATGACATTGGACCCAGAGAAAGTGCAGGCAATAGAGAGAAGATAGTAGACCATTGGCAATAGAGAGAAATCATGTAATAGAGAGAAGGTAGTGGATCAGGCAATAGAGAAAAGGCAGTGGACCATTGGCTGGCATGTCCAGAGTGTTTAACAGCAGGGAGAGATCACCCACCCAGACACTACTGAGAAATTAAGCTATGTGAGGACTGAGAATTGATGATCAGATATGGTGACCTAAAAGTCTTCATTGCCTTCATAAGTAACACAGAAACAGCAGCAACCCCACCCTGGAAGAATCTTAGTAACAGGTAATTAAGCAGGTTGGTGACTCTAAGGAATGGCAGAAAATAGGTTTATACTTTCTCCCTAGAGTTACCGCCCAGACAGGTTATTCTAAGTTCACCTTGGACATCATAAAAGAATCCCTTCTCCCAGGCTTCTCTCCTTTGTACCTCCATTTTTTAATAGACCCTCAATCTTCCTAACCCCTGCTCTCTTTGCCAGCTTCTGCCGAGTCCTCCATCCTCTTCCTGCCTCAATTTCTTCTGTTTTCACATCCTCCGAAGTTGAGTGGCCCTTGAGGATACGAAGGAAAGATTTGCAATAGAAAGTTGTTTTCTAATTTTTAAAATTGACACTTCATATCACAAACTAGTATCATTTAAAACAACTCTTCATTCATTTTTCAACAAAGTAAATTTCTTTTCATTTTTAGGTTAGTTTTAATTGTTTTCTTTTTTTTTTATAAATGGCATTTCAGGCTCATTGCTTGTAGCCTTGCCAAAACAAAGCCAGGGGACAGGAATTAATGAAGGGAGGTAGAATTCTTTGTAGTTTGGGCCAGAACTAAAGAGAGAAAAGTTCTTAATTTCTCTCAGCTTTTCTGGTAGGTACCAGGACCAACATTTACAAATGGTGAAACAAAAGCCAGGAAGTATGTCAGTTTAGCTGTGAGACAAGTTATCAGAGCTGTGAGGAGGTGTTTTCTTAGGTGACAATTTCTCTTTTGTGTACTCGGTTTGGTCCCCAGTATAAGGTTTCTGATAGAAATTGTAATTTCCTAGGATCTATATTTTAAGTCTCTGTTGCTTTGGTACAATTTCAACATTCGTGTCTCAAACCCAGTAGTTCTAACCACCTTTATTCCCCCATCTATATTTTTTCCACAGTAGCATTTATCACCTTTTACCACAATTGCCTATTGATTTTGCTTGCCATTTATTCATTATCTCTTCTGCTAAACATAAACCCCAGATGAGCAGTGGTTTAATCTCTGTTTCACTTACTGACGCATCCTAAGTAGCATGCTGCCTGGATTGCAATAGGTGACTGGGAAATTATTGATAACTCAATGAATAGTGTAGTCCCCGCAAATGAGGAGTAAGTAGATGTGTATGATAGTAGACACATGACTTTGCCCTAGTTCCTATATGATATTAACTAGAACACACAAAATTATTCTTCCCTCAAGGCTGTTGAAGTATAGGGCATGATATGACATGACCTTCTGTATATATCTCGGAAAAGTTTTCAATGAAAGTCCAGAAAGAATCAACACCTCTTCTACTTCAGGGATGCAGCAAAATCTCCTTGCTAGTAATTCTTTTCAACTGAGAAAAAAAAACAGTCGAGAGACTAGGAAGAAAGTAACAGAAGCCAGAGTGTAGTTTATAAGTAGCTGATCACTCTAAAACTACAAAACTGGGCTGCTTAAGGAGAGTTTGGCTCTGATTGCACAGGCAGAGAAAGATCTCCTGTTGGTGGGGAAAGATGTAGAAAACTTGTAGAATTCCAGATACAATAAAAATGAATCCGAAAAAAACAAAAACAAAAAACAACAAAAAATGAAGCAAATACTGGGAACACTTCCCCCGAATGATGTGACCTCTAAAAACCAGGCCATTCTCCTACATAAACACAATATAAACATCAATATTGTGTTATGAGAAGCCCACCAAAGATGGCCATTCTGACACAGTTTATAGCCAATTTATTCCAGCAGGCTGGGGATACACTCATTCAGGACTCGTGTAGCCCTGACTATTTAGAGCAAGGGGCTTTTAAAGGCAAAGACTACATCCTGGGCTCTGCAGCTACAGGGAGAGTAAGTTTTTATTTATTTATTTATTTATTTATTTATTTATTTATTTATTTATTTATTTATTTATTTATTTTGGCAAGCAGTTTAACAGAAGCTAAGATAGATAAGCACTTAGCTGGAGGGGGAGGTTTGCATAAGGAAGCAGTTGAACAGAAGCTAAGCTAAGCTAACTGGTGGCATCTTGACCTTTGGTTCCTGCAAGAGTTTGGTAATTTTCCATGGGATTTTGCATCAAGGTGATCAAATTCTAGTTAAACCCCAAATGGTCTCAGGAACCTTTTGCCCTGTCACAATTGGAAACCAATATAGACCAGACCCTGTTTAGAAACCATCAGCTGCCCCTTTGTGAAAACCAGTTTGTATTTAGCTGTAAGGTCCATGTAATATGCACTTGTTTCTATGTTTTCCTTAGACTTGTACAGTTTTAGTAATTTTGAAGATTAAAGTTTTCCATTTCTTTGCTTTTTTAGAATGTCCAACTTTATTTTTTTTAAAGGTATTTTCTTATATTTCCATGTACATTCTTAATGCTTGTCCCAAGCACTCCAGGCCTGGGCAGCAGGAAGCTGGAGACAGACCTTTTTCACAGCATGCTGAAATTCTTCACATCAGGCAACCTATACCCACTACATCTGCCTCATCTTGCATCTCCCATGGAAACTTCATGAGAGCCACGGTCTTCCTCTCTCCTTTTGCCACTGACAAAGCCTAGTGCCTCTCTGCATGGCCTGCAAGCCCTAATGTATTCTTCCTCTTGGAAAGTAGAATGGCATAGATCTTTTTTATTTGTTTTATTTCACAGTTTCATATATATGTTTATATATACATGCATGAATAATGTACTTTGACCATATTCTGCTGTTATCTTTGCTTATCACCCTGCTCTTCCTCCCCATCCCTTTTTCTTGCCAAGGAATCCCCTTCCTAATTCCATGGCTTTTTGTATGTGTGTGGCCCACAGTATTTAATGATGAATGCTTGCATGAGCATGGGTGGGGTCATTTACTTGATCAAAGACAACTTACCAGTGGCAGCAGAGCCGCCGGCCTAACATCTCATAACAAGATCCATTGGGATAAGAGAGGATTTCTCTTGCTGTATAATTCTTATTTGTGTTGAGGAAGCATCTTCAAGAAGCCCCCAGCAGTGTTATAGCTTAATAGACAATATTATTATCATGAGGCCAAGTGGAAACCCGTCACTGGACAGAAGAATCAATATGTGATGATTGCCTTTTATCAACCATTATTCACTTTGTGGTGAGGGCTGAGTCTTAGCTCCCTTGAAGTTCAGGCTGGGGAAGGGAGAACAGATCTCTAGAGGAAGAAGAACTGGCCTAAAAGTCCACAACCATTAGCGAAGTTATGCTGGCTGAGTGCTATGTGATACTAAGATTCTTTTTTGATTCATTCAGAATTTTTATGAAGTACTTGAGAGTGGGGTTGTGATTTTTAAAAATATATTCACCCAACTTCTGTCATTATTGAGTTCATAGCAAAATCCCATGGAAATAATGATGATTAAGAATTCTTTAAAATACCCCTCCAACCAGGGAAAGGGATAGGCTAACTGAAGGTCTTTGCCTCTCTCTCCTCACCTCCAAATCCAATTCCACAGTAGATTATAATTCTAGAAGTTAGGGAAAGTCAATTTGGTAGAGCTTTTATTCATGTAAGTAAAATGTATTAGGAATATCAACATCCATACATAACACAAATAAACTAGGTTTTTGGATCATTTGTTAATTAAACTAATGAAGGCTTTAAAAACATATATAGGGTGAAACTTTAATTATATGAAATGCTACAGTGCTTTATGTCTATTCAAAATGCTAAATACTGAATAATGTGGGATTATAAAATGTTCTTTTATAGTAAATTTAAAAGATAATTGTTTTTGCCCATATGTTGTGTGTATTATAATGGGGAGTTAGTGGATTGGTTTATACAATTGGGACTGGTTAGTTCAACACTGTCTGTCTGTCTGTAAGAGAGGCTGAGAATCCAAGGACTGCTCAGTTCATGAGGCTGGATACTTCAGCAGTCCAAATCAGGCACTGAAAGTTTGGACATTCCTTGGAGATCTTCTGGTTTGATTTCACATTTGGAAAACCAAAGAAGTTGGGGTCTGGTGCAGTGGAGTGTGGCAGCAGAAGGCATAGGCATGCTTGACCAGAAAGAAACCAAGTAGCTTGGCACATGTGGTCTCCTTAGGCCTCTTTCGGTGTGTCACTGGTTGGAAGTTATTACCCAATTTGAGGGCTGGTCTTCCCCATTCAGTTAATCCTGTCTGTGAACACCCCCACAGACACACCCAGAAGTGTTTTCCTAGGGTAATTCTAAATTCTTCCAAGGTGTCAACCAAGACTGTAACAGGTGTCATCTCTAAACTATTCTCCAGCTACTAAGGCTAGAATGAACTGTTACAGACCCAAGGTTAGGAAGCATGAATTGTTACAGCTACAGACCCAAGAGCCTCCCTGTGTCTCTTCATACAAATTCTTTAGGCAACTCAAAATTAAAAGTCTGACAGTTTGTGGTTCTTCATTAAGGCCAGTCAACGTATGTCTTCTGTTTCAGAGCTTGGCACCACCATGCTCCCAGGTGTTCAGGCTGGATAGCTGGCACACTTTCCATTCCTCATTTCTTCTTCAGCCCCATAAACAGCAGATCTCACTAACGATGCTCCCTGAACACCACTCTATTCACTTCCCTCCATTTCCTTCTACCATTATCTTATTTGACAACATTGTATTTTCTCCGAGTGTATGCAAACTGCCTTCAAATTGTATTTATTTTATTCCCATGCAGAAAGATCTTCGTGGGAATTAGAGTGTGACACTCTCTCACTTAAAATATGTTAAAAGTCATAGGCAAATGACCCAGTGGATGGTTCCATACCCATGCACTAATTGGACTTGGGGAAAATGATGTTGTTGATGATGAGGATGTAGACATGAAGCTAGGAGGGAGATAGGTTGAGGGTCCTTTGGGGGCATTGAAGGAATGTAGTGGGGGGACATGGATATGATCAAAATAGATTGCATACATGGATACAAATTTGAAAGAAATATAAAATTATTATTGAAAAAACCCCAATAGAGACTGATTGTCAGGGATATCATATTCTTGCCCTGATGTCCTGTGTTCTTTCATCTCCTGCCGCTTTCTACCTGAGTCTTAATGTCAGCCAAAGTGTTCCCTCATCACATCAACTCTCTTCTGGGTGTCTGTATAGGTGTGACTATCCTGGAGCTGCAGCCTCTCACCACTTGTCTTTGTCAGATGCACTTTCATGTGCTGTCCAGGTTTCAGCTTCCACAGTCTCTGTTTTGGGAAACTAACCCAGATCTCCCCTTGCTCCCAACAGCACGTTACTGTATGTGTCGTAATACCTGTGTTTAGTGTTTCCTAAGTTCTCCACTCTGTGAATGAATGACCTGATAGCTCTTCAAGCTTACCATTCTATCTTGATTTCTGTAATATGTTTTTCTATATGCATAGTTACGCAAACAGTGGGCTTTATAATTCTTGTGCAGAATAATATCTCTCCAACATAGCCAGAGTGTATCTTCTTTCACAAATTGGCCAATAATTTCTCATCACTATTATAGATTATATATTATATTGCCTTGGCTAGGTAAGGAAAATCATTTTAATGTTTGTTGTTTTTCTTTGTAAAATCTCAGAATTCGTGTTTAAGGATGGTGTCTGAATAGGAGTAGGATCAGTGTACCTCATTACTTTCTGGTTCCTCATTCCTATAGAAATTGATAACTGCTTCATAGGAAAAACTGGTCTGAAAGAATCTGTGAACCTCAATTCTGAGTGTGCTATCCCAAATCCCTTTCTAAACTAACTACAGATGAAAGGTAATTTGTAGAAGTAGTATTCAGTCAGGCACAAGGGTGCCTAATTATAATCCTTAGCACCAGAGAGGTGGAGGCAGGAGGGTCATGAGGAGTTAGACCCAGTCTCAAAATAGGAAATATGCACAAAAATTTAAATTTCATTATTTGGTTATTTTTGAAAAACAAAACAAAACAAGAACAAAAACAAAACAAAACAAAAAACAGCACAATGCACCAGCCAAAGTAACATTTCTATACAAGTTATAGCTTTTAAACCAAGTTTTCCTTAGTGTGTTATTTTATGTAACTGCTGTCTGTCTACTGCGAGACCCAGGTGTATTTAGTATTCATATAGTGTGGAAGACTTTACAATTTGAGGGAAAAAGGACCAATTTACACTGTCTTTGTACCCCAACTTCAGTTAATTTTAGGACTTGATAAATCATATGAGAAAACTGTTAGGGAAATTTATCTAAAACTGCAAATTGCAGGAATAATTTTGTAATGTGGAAACTTTATGAGAACTCTACTGACTTAATCCTGACATATCTAAAACAACAGACAGAATTCTAAAACATAACAGAATAAAATTGTCACAATGCAGGGGAGGCATTTTTGTCTGTGTGGCTATTCTAACACAGAAATCAAAATCAGCATGAAATCTAGGACACAATGCATAGCTATGTGCTCTAATCCATCGAGTACTCTTCCTATAAACCAATAATAAAACAGTGTCTGAAGGTTCTCAGGGAGGTCACATGCTGTCTCCATACCCCTACCTGTAATCTACCCAGAATTTCTCCAGTTAAAATATCACATTATCTAGGATTCCACTGTAGAGCCTTGAGCAAGACTTTTAGCCACCTTAGATTTTATTTTCTTAACTGTAATATGAGGAAGTGGACTAGAGTAGCCTCAGCCTCCTAATAGACGTGTGATCATGGCTTGATTTGTAGCTTAATGTGAAGCTGAAAACTGCCCATCTGGAATTCATTAAGAGGTATTAATTTTATATGCACTGTGGAGGGCAATTAAACATTTGACCCACATTCCTTTGTAGCTTGTCTCTGAGGTTCTTACCTGAGAAATGGTTTATGTAATCTCCTGATCACTCCACACAATTAGCTATTTATGCTGCACTTAACACTGGTGCCTACTTTCCTGACAAGGAAAGAATAAAAAAAATTATATCACTTACATTAAAAAAAAATAAAGAACTCAGGAAAATTCTAAAGAGGTGCTTCCAAGTAACTTTTGAATTATTTACTGTTGTGCACACTGTGCTGAAAACCCTTTCCCACCACTGGAACTGAAATAGCTGATGTTTCGTAGAGAAATCAAGTGGCCTGTACCTACTACCATCTGAACCTGGGAGCTTCTCTGGGTCCCTTGGAAAAATTGATGTGACAAATTACAAGTCCTGTGCTGATCTTCTGTCATGTATTTCTATAGGAAAAGGGAAGAGATCCACACAGTCATTTGTTAAGAAATAGAAATTTCTCTAAGGTTGGGTGTGGGGCATAAAGCCTACTTACTGATATTCTTCTTTTTTTCTTTATTAAGGATATTTATCTGTTCATTCTAACTGATGGATAAATTGCTAATATTTGCATCTTGACTATAGGGCAAAGAATTGGGAAGGGTATTTTCAAATAGGTAAAAATTTGCATATATAAGGTGATTGAATTTTAAATACACTTGTATATATTGAGTCAACTCTTACATTTTTTTAAAAAAAATTAAAGTGGCTGTAGTTTGGTTTTTATAGTGAAAAGTTTTCAGTATAAGAATGAAACTTGAAAAAATAATAAAGGGGTGATTTAGTGACTATCTCAATCCGAGGACAAACCCTGTGGCCATAACAGGAGACATTTTCAATTTATTACCCTCCTCCCTGTGATGGCCTGTGTAATCAGCATTACCAAGATAAATTTATAATTATCCCAGTAATTGTATTGCTCTAAAGAATTTGTCAGTTTTTAGCATTTTCTGCAGCCCACAGTGAGCATATAAATACTGAGCAGAGGAGTGTTGCCAGGGACTAATTTATTACCTGTAGAAATGCCTTAACACTTATAAGGTGTTAATTGTACCCAAGTGTCACAACTGTAGTTGGGAAGATAATTTGGTGTCCCCTTGTCAAAGCATGGAGTGTAGAAGCCCTTCGCTTACTCTGCAGTAGAAGGGCACGTTCTTGCAAGTCATCAGCAGGTGGTAATGGACACTTAGCGTTCTAACTGGTAAATGATGGTTGTTCTATCACCATTAAGGGGAGTCATTTCAATTAATAATAACAGAAAATTAAAGTTTTGTTTCATAATGTTTTGACTTGCCGTCTTTTAGAAAGAGATTAGTGTGACAAATGGGAATATAAATTGTTGACTTAAGTGCTTATTGTCCTCATCAGCAAGTCAGTTAGGAGTTTTATGGTGCCTACCCTAAATGAGACCAATATGTTTAGGTGGAAGGTGAGACATGCCAGTCAGCCAGCCTTCAGTCTGTACATTTCCTCAAATGAGGGTGTGAACTAGGGTTAATATTTGGAACTTAGAGGGTTGAGTGCCGAAGGAGAGGATGTTGAGTTGCTGGCACAATCGGCTGCAGTGGCATAGCTTGGCCTGTCACAGGTGTTCAGGAGAGATAGTGGGCTGAAGCTTGTCTCCCAGCAAAAGCCAACTTGCATTTTCTCATTGAAATCAAGATCACTCACGTGTTTCACAAATCGATCCCATTCAAGATAACAGACTATTAGCATTTCAAGTAGACTCGTATGTTCTAAAGCAGAATAAGTAAATATGAAATCTTTGCTGCATGATGGATTTATCAATGCTCATTTATCCTTTTGTTCTGTGCAGTTCAGTTTCTGGAACAAAATAATGCACAGTTGATATTTATATTTGTACTGCATTTAATTATTTTCATTGACAGAACATTTTCATGGATCTAATAGTTATCTTTTAAGAATAAGAGGTGAGATTTATTAAGCCCAAATTCTGGCCTAAACACCATTTTAGCTTCCTGTGAGTTGTTTTATTCAATTTTCATAGTGACACCATGAAATGGGTTTTAGTTTTAATCTCACTTTTCCCAACAGGAGAACTAGAGTTCAACACACTAAGGCTGAGGTCACATTCCTAGCAGGAAGAATTCCTGAGGAGCTGAGGTGGCTTCAGACTATGCCTGATTTTATGTTTTAGATCAAAGTTAATTGAGTGCACTTTGATGGAAGTTGTTCTATTCCAGAACTGCTCATGGCTATGAAATGTATTTACCTTTTATGGAATTAAGAAACAATTTCTCTTGTCACACACACACACACACACACACACACACACACACACACACACACATTTGGACCCAGGATTTATGGAAATCAGAATGAAATTTGAGAAGAATGTGGAGGGCTTACAGACTCCAAAATGCACAGAATAAAAGAGAATTAGGACACACACAACCCCTGTCTATTGGAGGACTGTGGAGACCGACCCTCCTTAAAGTCACCTGTCTGAAAGAAACTGTGAAGTGAAGTTATAAAGTGTAACATTAAAATTGATGCATAATTCAGTCAGCTTTGACTTTATTCCTTGGTTGATGACGAATTATATGCTTGTGAGTCAGCAGCAGGTTGCTCATAAAATATTCAGGTAATGAAATCTCTAGATAGGAAGTATGAGAAAGAGAAGGGAAGCTCACTCCTCTTCACTCTTCTCTGGGTTTTGAAAGTAGCTCTACCTGTAAATAATACAGAGGTCCAAAAATGACTTAAAAATTATTCAAATTTAGAGAGATGAACATGGCAGATACATTCTTGAGGGACTATGAAAGTTGGTACAAATAAAATATTTTATTTTTCTGTTTTAAAATGCCCATACATTTATGCATTTGACATCCAACTTGTCTAGGTATTAAAAATTACTTTAATAGAAAAAAAGCAGAAAAAAAATCAAGAGGCAGTTTGAGGTGTGCTGTAAAGAGGGTAGAGGGACAACCTAACATGGGCAGTGAATATGGAGGTAGGTTTTAAAGGTTGTGGAATTTTCTAAATGGTTATGACACATAAGAGAAATAGAAATGAAGAAGAGTGAGATGAGAGAGAGATTGATTTTTTTTGGACAATGTGTAAGAAAAAAATAAATGAAACTTTGCTTAGCTTCTATGTTAGAGACATTTCACTGTGTAAAAATTGTCTCATCAGCCTTTACCTATTTGTGAGTTTGAAAAAAAAAAACACTTCATTGTTGACTTAAAAAAGAGCCACCTCCTTGGCTTTTTGTATCCTTAATGGCACCAAGTTTGAGTATTTTCCTGTGTTTCCTCTTTATTACAGTCTTTTTCTAGAATCCTCACAACTTTCCTCCTCACTCAACAGCTGTCCCCGTCTTGAGTTTTAACTGGATCTCCTTGGAAAGATTCTTGAATTCTTTCAAGCTCCAATTTTCTTGTGAGTTTGAGTTTGCCCAAGTGGCTACTGAGTATTCTGGGCCAGTCTTTAAAAGGGTACTGTCACTGAAAGTTTTCCTGTGTCCTACCCTGTCTGCAGCAGCTCAGACTCAAATAACACACAGAGGTTATATTAATTATGAACTAAATGGCTTAATGGTTTAGCCTTCTCACTAGCTAACACTTATATCTTAAATTAACCCATTTCTATAAATCTATACTTTCCCACATGGCTTGTTGCTTACCGGTGCTTTTACATCTTGCTTCTCCTAGCCCCAGCTAGCAGGGCCTCCTCTCTCTGTCTTTTTCCTTCCTCTCTTTAGTTAGAATGTCCCACCTAACCTGATTCTGCCTCACCATTGGTCAAACAGCTTTATTTATCAACCAATCAGAGCAACACATATTCACAGCATACAGAATGACATCACCCATCAGGGTGCTCCTTTTGACAACCATCCACTGATTACCAGTGCATTTTGCCTTTGGCTTATTTCTGCATCTCTAGTCCCAGCTGTCACTGGCTGTGTATTCTGAGCCTTCTGAAGATTTTGGGCTTCCATCCTTATTGTCATCCCTGCTTGAGGAAAACATCCCCACTGCTGGGACTTATTTGTCCATCACTATGTCTGAGGCCCAACGGGTAAAATTTTTAAAAAATGTTCTTGCTTTTTTCAACACACACACACACACACACACACACACACACACACACACACACACACACCTTTTTCTTCCCTAGGGGAAGAGCCATCAAGTTATCAAAAGTCACATCCCCAATTCCATCACTCCTCAGCCCTTTTGATGAGTGCAGGACTTCTTTTGCCTCTGATGAACTATCTCTAAGTGCCTAACGTATGTCCCTCAGCTTGGCTTCTCTTACCTGCTTTAGATTTGTTGCACACTTTTTATCCCAGGAGCAGCTTTACCAGTCTCTAGAAACTAACATTTGTCTATAAAGAAAACACACTTTTTTTTAAGTTTCTGTCCTCTTGAGATTCTGATAGATAATTACAAGCTGCTGTCAAATGAAAGGCAAGAAGGAGACAGAAAGAAAGGCAATCTGATGCTAACAACACAGATGGGAGACGACAGTTAATAGCTTCACATGTCCGTCAAGTCATGTCCATCAGAGAGCCTGGCGCTTCATGTCCATCTAGTCTGGCTGAGTGGTGTGATGAAAAGGAGAAAGGCTGTGTACTTATATGAGCACAGGGCAATAGTAACTTCATTATGTAGGAGCTCAGGCAGGCGTTGAGATCAGTGGGAGCCTTGCTTTAAGGTATAACATGTACAAAACTGGTTTTTCAGCCTGTTTCCCTGAAGGATTCGATTTTACAAGTGGTGTTTGCCTCTGGAGTGCAAGCACAGATGCAGGATGATTCTACCTTGTGCAGCTAAGCAGCACCATGTATACAGCTAAGCAGCACCATGTATACAGCTAAGCATCGCCATGCATCATGCCCCGCCCATGAGGCACAAACTGATAAATACTTTTCCTATCATTAAAATGGGTACTGTCCTTTATCACAGTAAACTGGGATTATAAGAGCATGTTAAAAACAGAAAATAGGCCCGAGGCTTGTGGGTTCACACTTCAGTGGCCTTTTGTGTAGTCCAACAACTAAGAGGAATATAGAAGTTGGGAAAGGGGGGTTGTTTTCCAGGGAATGGAGTTTGGGGTATATTGAGAGTGAGGTAATGATGGGACATCCCAGTAGGATTAGCTGTTGGGGATCAGGAAATGCTGCAATAAAGATCTCTGTGTTTGGAGGCAGGTATGCTGGTTCATGGCTGTATAGTCCTAGTACTTTGGAAAACTGAGACACGGGGATTACCACACATTTATTGTCGGTCTGAGCTATGTATGAGTTCTAGGTCATCCTGGGCTACAGAGTAGGGCCATGCCATAACAATAAAACAACAACAACAATAAAAAAAAAAAAACAAAAATAAAAACAAAAAACAGACAGAAAAAAACAAACAAAACAAACAAGTGATCTTCACATTTAGGAAATACTCAGGTGAGACTTTGAAGACTGCTCAGTAAGACTGCGGAATTACCTGGGAAATCAAAAGAACAGCAAAGGGCCAGAGGTCCAGGGTGTTTCACAGGGTGTCCTGCATCAGGGAAAGGTGGTCAGGCAGCATTGATTTCTTTTCCTGGTAGACTCCAGCTCTACCTCACTTACCAACTTCCTGTAGGCACAGCATCCACAGGAAAGTGAAAGCCAGCAGCCTTCCCATTAAACACAGACGGCTTCTGCTAAATCAGGTGAGCCACAAGCCATGTGTTTCCCCAGCAGGACCCATAATCCCGGTCAGAGGACAATTTCAGGCGCCCGTTAGAGCTACGCTGATTTATCTCACTTTCAGCACAACTCTCGCTCCATATGGCAAAATCCATGATCCCAAAGTGATAAAGCCAGTTTATCTCATCGGAACTACCAGAGCAGGCCTTGTTGAGGATTAAAGAAAAAGAAAGACCCTCAACTATACAAGGTTATTCTTGTTTTAAAGCATTGATGTGTTTTTATTCTTTTCCCTGCACTGTTAAAATTCAGTGTAAGGTTATTAAAACACATACACACTCACCCATCTTATTAACCGATCTGGGGAGTAAATCTTACCAAAGGGACCTGTCTACAAAGTGGGACCTTCGGAGGACTCCTCTGGGGATCAGCTCCCCTCCTAGATCATGAAAGCTGAGGAGAAGCTGCCTGCTGATCTTGTAAGTTTCTTAGACAGGGCTTTAAAAGGCTCCCCCTGTGCCACCCTTTATGGTTGATATGGTCTGTGTCAACCCCAACTAAGCCTCAGTGTCCACATTACTAACCTTACAAAGACTTCTTATTTAGGGTTGTTTTGTTTTTCTGTACTGTGTCCTGAGTCCTAGGAGTGAGTGGAGCAAATGTTCCTGACCTCCTTGTGCACCTGTCAAGGCTGTAAGCAAAGACTTTGTTTCCCTAGGTCCTTCTGAACATAGCGTTTCTTTGTTAGAATTCTCTCAGACCTGCCACTCATTCTTCATTGTCTTCATCACACCCACACCTTTCACTTGCCAGGCATGTGATTGTGGTTTCCTCAATCATACTAGAACTTATAAAGAAATAGCACACCGATTCTTTTCGTAGTTCCTGTGCATTCTCATGAAGTGTTGTCTTAGTAGAAGTTAAGTCAAAAATTAAAAGGAATCAAAATAAGTTCATAAAATTTATTTGCATTTAAATGATTGTCATATTCCAGCGTCTGCCACAAGGAATCATTCCTCTCTTATTGGAAAGAATTACAAATACACAATTATTCACTGACACATTAAGCATTGCCTCCGTGAGTGTGTGTGTGTGTGTGTGTGTGTGTGTGTGTGTGTGTGTGTGTAAAACAGCAACAATAGATAATAACAAACTCCCAAAATGGTGATGTTCATTTGTTTTCCTTGTACAGATGGAAACTGAATACAGAAAGGAAAATATTAAGAATCACCAAGGAAACAGAGTAAATGTTAAAGGCATAAAGTGACAGGTAAATTATTTTCTACAAGCATGGTACCTCATCTGTACATATGCCAACTAGGAATTTTTTAATTAAAGACCTTTCCATACTTTCCTACCCATCTTAAACTCAGGGTTTTCTAACATATGCCACACAGCTGGTAGACTCCAACTTGGAAACACACACACACACACACACACACACACACACACACACACACACACGGCCTAATACAAGTCCAAAGACTGTCATCTGTGATAAAGAGCAAAATGTTAGCTGATGTTTTCAAACATTTCCCTGAGGTCCAAAAATTATCTCAAGATGTCTCTTTAAGTGAAAATCCTCACAGACATTTTTAAATTGGAAGGTATTTTCACTCCTCCAAATTCATAAAACTATAATATGTAAACACATGATTCGAAAAAAGTCATTAAAGCAATATTACATAAAAAAATCACTATCTCGGATAGGTTTTTGCAAAAAACCATAATGAGCACAAAAGAGAACGTGTACGTTGTTAACTAAGATCTGAATTTGCAGCAGTGATTTCAGCAGAATAAATTTTCTTAGAAATCTCTCCTCCGTTCTGTGGGGAAAAAAAATACCTTTGGGTTTCGTTAATCACTTCTGATGAAAGCAGAAGCATAGCAAGTCAGCTTGGAGGGCACTTTGTTTTCAATTCACAAGTTACTCAAGGAAGGAATAAAAGCTCCGGCATGACTCAACGCAGCCTTTATTGCAACAACTCTGTTATGCAAATATGAGCTTTCACATGCCTCGAAATTCAATATTCTAGTTCCCACCTTCCATTTCCAGATTTCTGAGCAAGCATGGCATAGTTGCATTGAATAGAAGAGCCAGATCATTTAATTTATGGATACTATTGTTAATAGAGACATGCAAATCAGGATGAGCCACTGTGTGTGTGGGTGTATGCATAGAGAAGTCAGGACATCTCTAGTGTTGGTTCTTTCCTTCCGTTTTGTTTGAGACAGGTTCTCCTCTTGTTCACTACTGTATGTACCTGGCTAGCTTGCCCATGAGTGTCTGGGTCATTCTGTCTCCTCCTCTCATCTCCCTATAGGAGTGCTAGGATTACAGACAGATGTGTTACTGCATCTGGATTTATATGTAGGTGTATTAGTTACTTTTCTGTTGCTGGAATAAGACACCATGACTGTAGATGGAGTTTTTCATCGGGACTGCTAGCTCTCCAATAAATGCACAGAGACTCAATATTAATTAAAAATGCTCAGTTGATAGCTCAGGCTGGTTACTAGCTAACTCTTACATTTTAAATTAATCCATATTTCTTGTCTACCCTCTGCCATGCGGCTTGGTACCTTGAAAGTTCATCTCCTGCTTCCTCTGCATCGCCTAGTGACTCCTGAGACTCTGCCCTTCTTCCTCCCAGCATTCTTTCTGCCCCCAAAAATCCAGCATAGCTATCAACCAATTAGCTTTTTATTAACAAAGAAAGCAACACATTTTCATACTGTACAGAAAGATTATTCCACAGCACATGACCAAGGCAACTTATAGAAGAAAGAGTTATCTGGAGCTAACAGTTTCAGAGGGTCAGAGTTCATGATGGTGGCATGGGGTAACAGTTGACAGGCAGCTGGAGCAGCAGCTAAGAGCTCACATCTCCATCCACAGGCAAGGGGCTGAGAAAGATCACACTGGGGACAGCATGTGTCTTTTGAAACCTCAAAGACTGTCCCTCCCCCAGCAAGTCTCCAGCTCCTAATCCTTGCCAGGGAATTCCACCAGCTGGGGACTAAGTATTTAACATATGAGTCTATGGGGGGCATTCTCATTCATACCACCATAGTAGGTTTGGGGGATGGGAACTCAAGCTTCCCGGCTTGTGCAGTAATCACTTTACCCACTGAACCACCTCCCCAGCCACCAGGACACTATGTGCTTTTAAATATTTCCTATAATTTATGGTATTTTATAACTGTTGTGCTGGGTATGGGGCCTGTTGTGGTTTGAACGAGAAATGTCCCCCACAGGCTCATGTATTTGAAAACGTGGTCTCCATTTGGTGGTGCTGTTTGGGAGGTTATGAAACCCTTAAGAGGTAGAGTCTTTCTAGGGGTTTTGATAGTTGTAGCCTTGGTTCACTTTCTGTTCTCTGTCTGTGCTTCCCATGTACACATGAAATGTGATCCCTGCTACCTGGCAGGTGAACTTATCACCGTCATCTATATGGTACTGATTTGGGAGACGAGAAAGATTCAATGTTGATAGTGTCATGACTTCTCCTCTGGGGTTTGGAAGAACTGCAGAAGCCAGGCAATGTTGGGTCGGGTTCGAGTCCCCTTGAGGAGGCCCGGAGAGACCAATTCTTGATGTGGTGATAGTGAAGCCTGGGTTGTAGTGGAGACTACAAGATGTTGAGATGTCTGTGACACCTTTGCCAAGAAGAGCTGAAGGCAGTTCTTCCAAGAGAAAAATGTGTGTTGTAGATAGCAGAACTGGAAGAGCAGAACCATACAAGCATTTTGCAATTAAAGCCATAAGTGAACAGGGAACTATGGGAGTTGATGTTTGCCCCACTAGGTCTAGGTCTTTCTGTGGTTCAGTCTCTACTCACTATGCCTCCATTCCTTCTTTTTGGATTGAGAGTATATATTCCATGCCATTGTATATTGAAAGTATGTAATTTGTTTCTTGATTTTACAGGGCTCATAGTTAGGAGATTGACTTGAGTCTCAGAAGAGACCTTGTACTTCGTACAATGTTGAGACTGTTAAAGCCTATGGGGACTTCTGAAGTTGGACAAAATGCATTTTGCATGATAAGATGGCCAGAGCCTATGTGGGTCAGGGGCCAAATGTAGTGGTTTAGATGAGAACTTCCCCATAGGCACAGCACTTGAACACTTAGTATAGGGAATCCTTAAGAGAGAGAGCCTTGCTGGAGGAAGCGTATCTTACTTAAATGATTTAACTGATCTATGATTTGTATGCAATGTACCATATTCATTTTAATTGAACAATTTTAGAAATATAGGATGCCATAAAATCACCACAATGAAAGCACTGAACACTTCCATGCAACCTAGAAGTCCCCTTACCTCTTCTGTATCTCTTCTTTCCCTCTGGTTACACCAGGTGACTGACAACCTGCCTCCTAGCCTATAGATTGATTTGTGGTTTTTAGAATTTTAGTTAAATGAGTTTCTGTGGTAAGACTCTTTCTTAAAAAAAAAAAAAAGATTTTTCCTATTTTTAAAAGTGTGTGTGTGTGTGTGTGTGTGTGTGTGTGTGTGTGTGTAAGTGAATGTGAGTGCAGTGCCCACAGATGCCAGCAGAGGCTGGATCCCTGCAGTTGAAGTTAAAGGTAGTTGTGAGCTGCCCAGCATGGGTGCTGGGAAACAAACTCATTTGCTGAATCCTCTCTCCATCCCCATGTGCTCCTTTTCATTTTGATTTTTAGCTGAGTATATCGATTTTGAGATTCAAATCTGTTGCTGCCTATATCTATAATTCACTCTTTTACTATTGCTGAGTAGTAATTCCTTTTGTAAATATACTCTGTTTTATTTATTCATATATTTGTTGAAAGATTTCATACTGATTACACTTTTTGACAATTATGGAATGATCTGAAATGAGCATCATGTATGTCTTCGTGTAGCACACATTTTTACATCTCTAGGCTGAAAAAACTAGGAGTCATATAGCTGGGTTGTATAAGAGGTGAAACTTTTTAAAAAGTGTTTTTTTTAAGCAGGACAGCATTATGTATTATCAACTATAAATATAGTCCATGGGAAGTCAGGTGTTCCCCTTCCTCACTAAGAGTTGATGTCTGTTTCTTTTTATTTTTTAAATTACCATTCTAGTGGCTTTGCTGTAGTAGCTTATCATGTTTTTTTTTAAAAAAAGGTTTTTAAAAATGTTGTTGTATGTGTATGTAGGAGAGCCTTGAATATATATGTGTAATTACTTGTGGCCTGGGGTTCCAGACAGTGGTGATTCACTGTGTGGGTGCTGGGAACTGTACCTGGGTCCTCTGGAGAAGTAGCAGGCCTCTTAACCACTGAACCATCTCCCCAGTTCAGTGGTTCTCAACTTCCTAATGCTGCAGCCCTTTAATACAGTTCCTCATGCTGTGGGAACCCCCAACCATAAAATAATTTTTGTTGCTACTTCATAACTATAATTTTGCTACTGTTGTGAATCATAATGTAAATATTGGATATGCCAGGTATCTGATATGGGACTCTTGTGAAAGGATCTTTAACCTCAAAGGAGTTGTAAGCCACAGGTTGAGAACTCTTGCTCTAGCTCATGGATTAAATTTGCGTTTCTTTGATGTCAGATAATATTAAATGTCTTTTCAGGTGCTGATGGACTGTGCCAATTGACAGTCATATTGACTATGTTTTTTTTTTCTTTTATGGTGTGTGTGTGTCCATGTGCATGTGTGTGTGTGTGTGTGTGTGTGTGTGTGTGTGTGTGTGTGATATGTGTGTGTGTGTGTGTGTGTGTGTGTGGTGTGTGGTGTGTGTGTTCCTTTTTTTTTAATTTTTATTTTGCAATACAATTCAGCACCAGCTCTTCTTCCAGAGGTCCTGAGTTCAATTCCCAGCAACCACATGGTGGCTCACAACCATCTATAATGTGTGTTCCTTTTAAAGACAAAAAATACTTTGATCATCCCAGGGTTGTAAAGGCTTTCTAGTATATTTTCATCTATGATTTTGAACATGGTTTTTATACTTCTATCTAGGATCAATTTTATTTTGTTTAGAGTGTGAGATCAATGTCAAGAGTTTTGTTTTGTTTGTTCCATATGAATATCCAGCTGTTCTAATTTATTTGGAACACGTGTGTCTTCTCACTGAATTTCACTAATACCTTTGTTTAAAGTCAAATAACTCACCATGACCCTTGGCCACTGAGGCACTATTCATAACAATTAAGATAGAGAGCCACTGTAAATGTTTATCAGAGTGATTCATGCTTTAGTGCATTTTTTTCCTATGACAGAATACTACATGCTGGATAGCCTGTAATGAACAGAAATTTATTGGTTTATAGCTCTGGAAGCAGAGATGTCCAAAATTGATGGCTCTAGCATCTCTCAAAGGCCTTCTTCCTACAGTGTCTCCTGGTGTAAAGGCAAAGAGAAGGATCAAGAGATGAAATTCAATATTGAGTCTTTTAGTAAGAGCCTTTCTCATATGTACAAATGCATATGTATATATAAATATATAGCATTAATCTACTCACAAGTTTGGTGCTCTCATGATCCAAATACTTCTATTACTTTTGACTTTTCAACATTATTTCATCACGGGGAAAGTTTATGACACATTCCTTCTGGGGAGCCAATTAAAACTATAGCAAATGGATAAATACTATGTGATGTATATGTTTATATATACTTATATGTATTCTGTATAATTTTAGGTCAATGTAAAATATAATGATTCCTTGAGGTTTTATAAAACATTTAGTGTCATTTGTCCTTCATCCCTCCTTCTCCTTCTGTATTGAATTCTCTCCCTCCTCCCCAGTTGGAGATCCCCCATTTCATATGACTCATATACTGCTATCCCCTTCCAAGCCCATCTGCCACCTCCCCAGTTACTTCATACATTCCTGTTTCTGTGGTTATTCCAAGTTTTATAGCCAAATGTGAGGATCTAAAGCAAGGAACTTCAGATGAGAGAGAACACGTGGCATCTGTATTTCTGGGTCTGGCAATACGCTCCTCATAAAAGCCATAGACTAACATAACCCCAAATACCAAGCAGGAGATATTTCATTTCAAATGATAGGTCAAGATAGTCCAGGTGACTTTCAAAACAATATAGATGATCAGTGTGGCCTTCAGTTGCCTCTCAGGTGTTGAAGGTGGGCCCATTGCTGAAGATACTGCACACTTAGGACGCAGGACTCAGATGATCTGAGCTGGATCTAACAAGGAGATTTTCTGTCCATCTAGCCTTTACGATTCCAGCATCTATGCACTGTGCTAAGGAATGGACACAGCAAAACAGTCCCACACGTGTGCATCATCTGTGGGCTGCAACAATTACCAGCATGACAAGATATGCATAGTGATGTAAGAAATGGCACTCAACAAACAGTAACCAACAGCTGTCTAGTTGGACTTAAAACCCACCCAATAGGAAGAGAATCATGCCTAGTACTGGAAACCTAGCCGGCTTTCCTCATCTTGTGAGGTTACAGACATTAGAAAAGAATCTATTATCGCCAATTTGCTAGGTCAGCATAATTCCTAACTGCACTCTAAATCTCATCCTTATACCTGCAATAAAGTGTAGCTACTAACCCTCATCAAAGAAGCCTGTCTTTACAGCAAATGGAGATGATCACTGAAAACCATACCCAGATACAATGCAGAGATGGTCAGATTGTGGGAAGCCCAGATCCAAGAGATGCATCTATGTCATAGCTCCTGCATCTGTGGCTCCTGCATCATCTATGGCTCCTGCATCTGTGGCCCCTGCACTTACGGCTCCTGCATCTAAGAAACATTGTGGAAGAGGGAGTAGAAAGAGTGTAAGAGACAGAATACCAGGAAGTCTGCTATGAAACAATGTCTCCAAGAAATACCAGCATAAACAAGACCAGAACAATGGCAGTACAATGGACATGTTACCATGGAAGGAGGAAAACTTCATGATATCTCACCCTAGACAAAGAACTACAGCTGCTGGGGGAATGGGAATTAGCCATTCTCCTGGTGATGTCTCCTGGTGATGAGCCCTGTTATTGGTTACGCAATGAAGATGCTCAGCCTTGAAGCCATATACACACCACTAATGAACAAGGACTCAGCCAGCAGGTTGATTTGTATGTATGTATGTATGTATGTATGTATGTATGTATGTATGTATACACACACATACATATTTAACAATAACAAAGAAAGAGTGACCATGAACTTCAGAGTTGGGGGGTTCAAGAGAGGGTAGCTATAAAAGCATGGAAGAAGCAAAGGGGGGCAATGATGTAATTTGATGTCAGTTAAAAAAAAAAAAAAGAAAGAAAGTGAGCTGGGCTGTGGTGGTGCACGCCTTTAACCCCAGCACTCGGGAGGCAGAGCCAGGTGGATCTCGAGACCAGCCTGGTCTACAGAGTGAGATCCAGGACAGGCACCAAAGCTACACAGAGAAACCCTGTCTTGAAAACCCAAAAAAAAAAAAAAAAAAAAAAAAAAAAAAAAAAAGAAAAAGAAAAAAAACCCCAGAAAATGTGATGCATAAACACAGTGGAATTTTACTCAGAATTTTAAAGAGAAACTCCTGTCATTTCAAAAATTCAGATGAGCCTCAGTGATACTATAACTGAAATAAGCTGGTAATAGAAAGATAAATACCATATGACCTCATGTTTTCAATTTATAAAAATATTGTTTAAAAGGTGGAGTAGAAAGGCAGTTATCAGGATATTGGGAAATCAGTGGTGGAAAGATGCTGGATTATACAAAATTAAAGAATGATGAGTTCAGGAGATCTGTATGTGTGCTACTAAATAAAATTAACTATATTGTATATTTGAAAATTACTAGGAAAAGTTTTACAGAAGGGTAGTAATTAAACACCTGTATGGGGTACAGTGAGATGCTTTCATCCATTGACACGTTGTCTATCAGTCAATTAGCATACTTAGACTATCCTTTATCTCAAACATTTGTGATGAGAGCATTCACAATCCTCTAGTTTTTTATTTTAAGAGATTCAGTTGGATTATTTTTAATTATGCATGTGTGTGTATGTCATCATGCAGGTGTATGCACATGAGTGCAGGTGTGTGCAGAGACCAGAGGTGTCAGATCCTTTGGAGCTGGAGTTTCAGCAGTTGTGAGCTACCCTATGTGGGTACAAGGACCCAAATTCAGGTCCTCTGCAACAGCAATATGTATTCTCAGCCACTGTACCATCTCTCTAGTTCACTGTTAAGCTGTTTTTGACCACATAATATTGTTAAAATAATCACCATTCCATAATATTGGATGCCAGAACTTCTGTCTTGTCATAGCTTTGTACTGTTAATAAGTCTGCCCCACATCCTTCTCTTCTGTTGTCTCTGGACTCTGCTATCCACTATACTGCACTCCACTTCCATGAGTTCAGATTTTTAATATTCCAAATATGAGTGAAATATTGTGTTAGTTGTCTTTCTATGCCTGGTGAATTTCACTTGATATTCTTGATATTATTATGTATCTCTAGGTCTATCCATATTGCTGCAAAGGGTGGGCTGTTGTATCTTTATTACAGCTTAAGAGCATTCTGTCATATATGTTTATGTGTATATATATATTATGTATGCATCACATTTTTGTTATCCATTCATTAGTTAATAAGACATGTAGAGTCACTCCTCATTTTGGCTATTATGAATTCCTGCTTTAATAAATGAGGGTGACAATATCTCTTTGATAGACAAATTTAATTTCTTTGGCTATATACCCAAAATGGAATTACTGATTCACATGATAATTTTACTTTTTTTTAAAAAAGGGAGTCCTTTTATTATAATTTTACATAATGAGTGTGTTAATTTACATTGCTAGCAAAGTTTTTAAGAGTTTCTTCCTCTTCATGCTTCCCAGCACATGTCAGTTCTGCCCTTTGATTCCGGCTATTCTGTGATGAGATGATATCTTATTGTGCTTTGATTTCATTCCCGTGGTGATTCTCATCCTCCAAACACGTGTCCATTTCTATGGCTTCGTTGAAGAAATCTCTATTCTGATCAATTGTCTATTGTGCTCTTCTGTGGTTGATTGTGTCCCTTATATATTCTGGATATTAATACCTTCTTGAATAAATAATTCACAAACATATTTTCAAATTCTTTAGGCTGTCAGTTTCTTCTCTCTGTTGATTATATCCATGATTGTAATTCTTACCACCATAAAAACACTAAGTATTGAGGTTACACACGTTATTTGACTTGGCTTTGCTAGTACATTAAACAATATATACATAATATAAAATATGTTGTAACTTATTTGCATATGTATTTCATCAACAAAAAATGTTACACTAAAAGCAAATTTATAAAATTTATATATATATATATATATATATATATAGAGAGAGAGAGAGAGAGAGCTCTGTCTAAATTTTTCTCTCCCCTTTTCTATATGGTGGTTTGTATTGCTATAACAGTTTGATTATGCAGTTTTATGACAATTTTAAAATCAAGTAATTGAAAAAATTTTAAAAGTCAAGTAATTCCTTGCTCTAAATTAATTCCTTTTAGAGAATTACTATGGTAATTCTAGGTCATTCTCGCTTTGGTTATCAGTTTCAAAATCAGTACTTGAATTTTGACGAGGAAGTCTTTTGAAATTTTCATGTGGACTCTCTTGATCAATTTGAAGCTAAAATATTCCTTTAAAGTTGAAATGCTCCTAAAAGGAGTAACTACAGATTACTGTCATTTAGTGACCATGACAACCAAGACTCAGCCATGAAAGCAGAAAGGCCCAGCATGGATGCCACCTCTGTCAACCTCTCTAGAATTTTGCATAGAAGTAATTTCAACTAAAGCTTGTCCCAAACCTTCCTTAAAAAACATCAACATACCACATCTCCAATACCCCAGTGTATAATAATCTGTATTTTGCAATCTATTCCGCTACACTAAAGGAAACCCACACCTAATGCCTGTGCTGGCTCTGAAAACTTGCATCAAAGTACATGCAGCACTCAGAACTATGGTACTAGGTTCTGGGGAAGTACCTTGCATGGGAGCCTCTAGTCCTTTCTGCACGCCTCAGCACCTGCTGATGGGCAGACAGAGGAAGTGCTGTATTGATTTAGATAATAACGCACCAGAAGAATTGAAACTGCTTTCAAAACTACTTCACTTGGAAACGAGTTTTGCCCCTAAAGGAGTTTTCAGAAGCCTCAGAGGGCATATGCCTCGAACTCTATTTACTCAAAAATTTTCTTTGACTTTTTAAAAGGGCTAATATTTTGCTTCATTTGCTTTTGTAAATCTTTTTTATTACTTTTTTTGATATTTAGTATGTTCTTATGAATGCCTTTCATGTGAAACAAAAGCTGTGATTCTCAGCTTAGATTGAAAGTAAAAAAAAATGGCTAAACAATACTCCTATTATGATAAGACAACTCAGAATACACTTTGTACTGAAAGCAAGATATTTGCTAAATGACAAAAGCATTTTCCCTACTTTAATAATATGTATATTATATTATGTCTAAAACACAGGCTTTGTTTTATTTATTTATTTTTTTTTTACTTTGTACACTTGGAGACATTCTTTTTGCTTTGGAAGGAATCTTGGTCCTCATTCAAGATGGAGGAGACATTATTAGCCAAGGCTTTATCTCTTTCTGGAAGACAGGAGTGGCCCAAACTTCTCTGTCTTTTGGGATTTGGTCTACAATTTTTAGAAGTTTTATCAGTAAGTATACTGTAGTAGAAGCGCTACATAATTCGTTCAAGAGAATGTTTTCCAGGCTACAGAAGATAAGTTAGATGTTTAGAAAGCTTGGATTTTGAGTGTGTTCTGTCCTTACACACAATTATTATTCACTAAACTCAAGGTCTAAGAGAGAATCTGAGCTCAATCCACTCTCACGTCTCTACTAAAACACTTCATCTCAATCCAGTTTAAAACAGTAGAACTTTTATGACGGTTTCTGATCTTTCAAAGTTTGTTATCTTTTTTTTTTTTTTCCTTTCTTTTTTTTCCTGCTCCCAGAAGTGGGACAGGCAGAGTGGTCAGTAGAAGAGTTGCCTTGCTGTTGCTCTGTTTTGCTGAAGACCTAGTCCCCTTCTCCTTTCACTGTTGCTGAGTAATGTTCATCTATTAATACATTTACATAAAAGTCACCTGCGTCTAGTGTGTGTCTTTTCCTGGTACTAGAATATCGAGATTCCAGGACATGAAAGGATCCTAGTGCTCTCTCTGACCCATTTTCCCACAGAGTTTATTCCCTTATCTCTCATATTCTAGAGCCACAAGGACCATGGCTAACCTTGGTAATTCTCCCTGACTGAGCACCTTCCACTGTTCGGTTCCTCTGTTAGGTGGTCCTCCACATGAGTTGGTGTTTCATGACATAATATGCTGCTGCCAGGGTAGCACAGAGGCGATTTCAGGCAGGGTGTCATACCATTGTCTAGACTGGGACACTTTTATGAACAAAAGGAATGTTCTGATCATTACTCCAAGAGAACAGAAATATGTTTCCCTGATAACTTAGAGGGGAAAAAAAGGTGTTTTGACTAGTTGCAGGAGATACACATTTGTCTTTGTTGTGCTTTTGGTTTATGCTGAGCTATTATTATGATGAGATACAAAGCTTTCTTTTGAAATGTGCATAAGTAAAATAAGAACAGGATATTATGCTCCATGTGTTAGTCGGCTTAATAAATTGTGAAACTCAAGAAAAACTTAGGCTTGGGGAACGCATCATTAATCAGAGCTGGCCTGTGGGACGTGTTAGTGCCATGCTAAGTTAATGAGTAGAGTGAAGAATGCAGAGAAGTCAAGAAACCAGCTTGAGATTTGACAGGTAATCAGTAGGTGAACAGGTATTTAAGCCCCATATTCTATGATTAAGAAATCTGTTTTCTTTCTACTGAGAAATAATAAGTTATTTTACCTAAGGCCTAACACCTCCTGTTTCCTCTTAAATTAATAAAAGGTAGAAAACTTTCTGGCATGGTGTGAGGCACACTTTATGTAGTTTGGCACAGTTCAATGTCTTTTTGGCTAAGGTTGTTTGCAAGTTATACTGGTCGTAGGTCCTACAGAATCTATAGGTTCTCTCAGTTGCTTCTTTTATCTCTGAAGCTTCTGCCAGGCTTCCCTGGGATCTGAGTCCTACTATAGATGATGTTTTGTCTCTAGCACAGTGGGGGCCTTATATAGCTTTATTTAATCCTTCCCTACCCAGAAGAAATACTTTCTGATGGGAGCCATAACTGGGTTGAATATATGTGTTGACAATCCTAACGTGATAGTTAGAGGTGTGGCCTTCAGGCAGTGACTAGGTCATGAAGACAGTGTCTTCATGAACATGATTAATGTCTTTAGAGTATGTGAACCAGGAAATGAGTCCCCTGACTTGAAAGCTGCTACTCAATCTTAGACTTCCCAGTTCCTCAAGAACTGTGAGGTATATCTTATTTATCTAAGACTTGTAGTCAATGGTATTTTCATCACAGCAACCTCAACAAACTAGGAGGCCTTTCTCTATGTAATTTGTCCCCCCAAAAGTAAGGATTATTTGATTTTTTTTTTCTTTTTCAGGCTAAGGTCTTTCTAGATTAGATCCTGATGGCCTTAAGCACAGGATGAGATGATCCTTCTTCATCCACCTCCTGAGTGTTTGAAATATCGGTAAGAGACATCAGACCCAGCCACATTATTGGCTGTGTAAACCCGGTTTAATCATTGAAAACAATTTTACCATTTGCACACTCATTTTAAGCCAGTATTCACCAGTCTTTGTGATCAAATATATTCCAATTCAGTCAAAAGGTTTTACTTTAATTTTAAAACATAGTTTGAGAATTTTATACATTCGTACTATTATATCATTTCTATGCCTCCCTCTACTCCCTGCAATTCTTCCCATGTTGTCCCAATTCACAATCTCTTCAATGATTGTTATACACACACACACACACACACACACACACACACACACACCTACAAACACATAGACAGGCACACATATATACACATGTCCATGTAAATACAGACTAATGTGTTTATTTAGTGTTGCTCATATGTGTATTTGTTTAGGGCTGACCACTTGAGACTGGATAAACAATCAGGGTTCTTGTCTCTGGAGAAGACTGATTCTTCCTCTCTTTGCAGTCACTAATTAGCTATAGATCTTCATCTAGGTACAGGGCCCTATAAGCATTCCTTCCTCCATGGTGACATGGCAAATGGTGTTGCTGTTGGACAGACTTTGTTTAGGTAACAAAAGTTTTGAGATTTCACGGTTGCAGTTCCATGTCACGTGTAGAATACACTGTCTTGCTGATGACATCCTGGTCTTCTGCCTCTTAAAGTCTTTCTGCTCCCTCTTTCATGATGTTCTATGAGCCTTGGGAGTAGGATTGTGTTAGAGATGTATCAGTTAGAGTTAGGCACCCACCCCACTTCTCTACATTTTGACCAGTTGTGGTTTTCTGTAATGGTCTCAGCTGCAAAGAGAAGCTTCTTTGGTTGAGGAGTAAAAGCTACACTATCTGTGTATATAAAGGATTCGTGTTTAGAATTCAGTAAGAAAATACTGAATTCTAGTTTAGGAAATTGGCAGTGGTGGGTTCTCCTCTAAGGTCCATGACCCCATCAGCCATGGATGGTTGCCTGAGTTTAAAACACCAAACATGAATTCTCTCCTATTGAATAAACCTAATGTTGAATTAGACAGCTGTTGGTTATCTCCAGTATATAAGTGCCATTATTGCACCCTTGGAGATGTCTTCCATGTTGATCTTTGCTGTGGTTGATAGGCTTTACAGCTGTGTAGGATTATTGAGTTGCTTTTCTTTCCTTGAGTCTTGCATAGCATCTTTCAATACTATGAGTACTTAAGCCTCAGGAAAGATACTTGCATGTCATTTCAAGCTCAATTCCTCTAAATGCTGTGTCCATAGTGTACAGTATCATCAGGCATAAGGTCTTACTTTCAAGTTCTGGGAGGTTACCAAGGGCAAGGTGATAGCCTTTATTATTTTGAGAGTTGGATCAACTCTAAGAGAGGTCTTCTATGCCTGCTGGCACTGGGTTTTTTTTTTTTAGATAGTCTATGGCTCTTGGGGGTAATAGCATCACCTCAAGTGGTATAACTTCTGTCTATCTATCTATCTATTTATCTATCTATCTATCTATCTATCTATCATCTATCTAAACTTATACACATTATGTATTTATTTCTAACCAACATAGAGTAATAAGTTTCCCAGTGTCTTTTAAAAACACCTTTAGTGTTACTTATCCCTTTTCTGTCTTTCCCTTCTTTATTGTCTTCCTTCTCCCTTCCCAGTTAGCCCTCACCCATTTTCTTCAGTGCCCCTTTCATAGCACCTGTGCCTTGCTATCCTCTCTAGATAGAGCTCCTTCTCTTCCATCCACCACCCACTGTTCTTTCTCACTTCCTGGTTCCTATGATTATTCCAGGTTACACACATCTAAAGATTCAGAGCTAATCCCACAAATAAGAGAAAAATACACAGCATTTGCCTTCTGGGTCCAGATCACCTCATTCAGTATAATATTATCTAGTTCCATTCATTTACCTGCAAATTTTATGACATCATTTCTCTTTTTTTAAATTAATAAAACAATTTTTTATTGAAAATATTCTTTCATACCGTATATTTTTGTCAAGGTTTTCCCTCCTTCATATCCTCCCAGATCTTCCTCTCCTCCCCACCCATCCAACTCTACATCTTCTTTCTCTTGCTCCTTCTTTAAAAAATAAACAGGCAAATTTAAAAAAGAACAAAATCAGAATAAAACAAAACAACCAGAGGAAAGAAAAGATAGAAAGAGTATAAGAAGCACATACACCTGCAGAGACTTGTGCACACACAGAAAACTCACAAAAAACATAAAATTGGACACCATAGTATGTAAGCAAAAGTCCAGTAAGGAAAAAAACAAAAAGTCCAGAAAATAAATTATGAGACAACAAACAAACAAAATAACCTCTCCAAATACTATTGAGTTCATTTTGTGTTGGCCATTTATTGCTAGGCATGGGACATGCCCTTTACTGTGATTTGTATGCATAGTGAGACTCCATTGGAGAAAACCAATTTTTCCTTTACAAGCAGATGTCAATTAGAGATAGCTTCTTGTTTGGGGATGGAATCATGTCAACTTACTCCTCTGATGGCTGGGACTCGATTTGGCTTGAATCTGTGGATCTTGTCACAGTCCCTGGAAGTTCATAGGTGCATCAACCCTGTTGTTTCTGGAAGGCATTGTTTCTTTGCTATCATCTACCTCCTTTTGCTTTTGCTTTTTTTTCCTGCCTCTTCTTCCTCTAAGTTTTCTGAGCCCAAGGGGGAGAGGTTTGATGGAGAGATCCCATTTAGGACTGGATGTTCTAAGATTTCTCACTCTCTGAAAATTGTCCATTTGTGGGTCTCTGTATTTGTCCCCATATAATGTAGTAGATGGAAGATTCTCTGATGATGGATAACCAAGACACTGATCTATGGGTTTACCAGAATGTCATTAGGAGTCATTATATAGCTACATTTCTTGAGCAGACAACAGTATCTGAATTTCCCCTAGGTTCCTGGCCAACCTAGTTCAGGTTCTTGACCACGTAAGTAGTATTAAGCATGGGCTCGATCTTGTGGTTCCATCCAATCAGATAGTTGTTGGTACTCCCATGATTTCTGTACCACTATTGCACCACCATATTATGTAGGCAGGTCACCATTACAGATAGAAAGGTTTATAGCAAGGTTGGTGTTTAGCAAGAAAGTACTATGATGATTTCATTTTTCTTTACAAAGATTAGAATTCCACGGTCTATATGTTTTTGAATACTTCTGTACCCAAACACTCTTCTAAATCTTGGAAAACGCCAATAAACAAAAGATACAGAAAGGTAGAGAGAAATAAAAGTCAACCATAAATTATAATACTTGATCACAAGCCCACAAACATACATTTATTGTAAGTATGCTACTTTAGAGCCGGGCAGTGGTGGCACATGCCTTTAATCTCAGCACCCAGGAGGCAGAGACAGGTAGAGCTCTGAGACTTTAAGGCCAGCCTGATCTACAGAGTGAGTTTTGGGACAGCCAAAGTTACACAGAGAAACTCTGTCTCAAAACACCAAAATAGAGAATAGGAAGAAGCAAAGTGCTAGAGAGGCCCACAGAAATCCACAAAGATACCCCCACAACAGACTGCTGGCAATGGTCGAGATATAGCCCAAACTGACCTACTCTGGTGATGGGATGGCCACACACCCTAATTGTCGTGCTAGAAACCTCATCCAACTACTGAGGGATCTGGATGTAGAGATCCATGGCTAGGCCCCGGGTGGATCTCTGGGAGTCCAATTAGCGAGAATGAGGAGGGTTTATATGAGCGAGAATTGTTGAGACCAAGGTTGGATAAAGCACAGGGACAAATAGCCAAACAAATGGAAACACATGAACTATGAACCAATGGCTGAGGGGTCCCCAACTGGATCAGGCCCTCTGAATGGGTGAGACAGTTGATTGGCTTGATCTGTTTGGGAGGCATCCAGGCAGTGGGACCAGGTCCTGTGCTCATTGTATGAGTTGGCTGTTTGAACCCTGGGGCCTATGCAGGGTCCCTTGGCTCGGCCTGGGAGGAGGGGACTGGACCTACCTGGACTGAGTCTACCAGGTTGATCTCAGTCCGTGGGGGAGGCTTTGCCCTGGAAAAGGTGGGAATGGGGGGTGGGCTGGGGAGAAGGTGAGGGGGGCGGGAGGGGGAAGAACAAGGGAATCCGTGGCTGATATGTAGAACTGAATTGTATTGCAAAATAAAAATTAGAAAATTAAAAAAAACAAAATAAACCATCTATCTTAAATCCACATATTAAGTATTAGTAAAATTTCCTAAGCAAAGTAAACAGAGGTTGTTTTACCCTTACTTGCCCATTCCAGTAGGTGATCTTGCATATACTTCAGATCACTGCCTGACAATTTAGAGACCAATTAATTATAAGCAAGTGTCTCCAGAAACCAAATGCCCTTTGTGCATGATAGCGTCTTTTCTTCGCTATAGGATTATACTGACTCAGTTTCCCTGTCACCACCTCATTTTTTTCAGTTTCAAAACCGGAACAGCCTTATGAGTCCCTGGTTAGAGTCCTACCTCCTTCCTGAAGAACATTCTCTAGGAAGCTGTTTACAACTGAATGAGACATCCTGAGTTCCTAAAGTAGAGAACCCATCCCCAACTCTGGCCACTCACTGGTACCTTGGTTACAAAATGAATGGGTGCTTTGGCAAGGAAGAGCAAATTCACTACTTCATTATCATTTCTAGAACTTCTCTTCCCACATAGTATCCCGTCTAATACTTAGGAGCTCAATCATCCTTTGTTCTGAAGATGATTTTTATTTTCAGAAGAAAAAGAACATATAGGGAAAGGAGCTATGAGTGCTATACATCATGCACATTTCAAACTGGAATGAGAAATGAATAACATGAAAAAAACTATTTCTTCGTTGACAATCAATAGTAGTTTATTTTATTTTATTTATTTATTTATTTATTTATTTATTTATTTATTTATTTATTTATTTATTTATTTATTTTGGTTTTTCAAGACAGGGTTTCTCTGTATAGTTTTGGTGCCTGTCCTGGAGCTCGCTCTGTAGACTAGGCTGGCCTCGAACTTACAGAGATCTGCCTGACTCTGTCTCCTGAGTGCTGAGATTAAAGGTGTGTGCCACCACTGCCGGGTGACAATCAATAGTAGTTACTCCACAACAAATTTTATCAGTCATCTTTGAGGGGCATGCCGCCATATGAAGAATTTTATGGACTAGACAGAGGACTCAGCCAGACCACTGCCTTTTGAATGAACTTTTATCTTACGATGATTTGTTGAATTTAGCCTGCTTCCTCATGAGAACTACGTAGCTGATTTTCAAATAGACCCATTTGGCTATTTCCTCTTCTCTTTCTGAGACTCTAAAAAGGCAGTAACTGCTTCCCCACCCCCCCTAGTTCATTTTCTAAAAATACACCTGGTAATATGATTCACCAACCACTAGGTATCACACACAAAGGGACTGGATTGTTGGGGCCACAAAAATCTGGTTTTGAGGGGGTGCTGTCTGGTTTCACAGCTTCAACTCCCCTCTCTTCTGACTGGAGGTTTGTCAAGGGCACCTCTGGGCAGCTTTTCACTATGCAGCAAGCTGTGGTTTCGTGCAGAACCTAGGGCAAGGTGGAAGGGCAGGGAAAAGAAACTTCCCCCTCGTCAATTGGCAGAAAGACATTTGTAAAGGTTACACACCACCCACACATTCCTTTTAGATGATCAAAGGCTCACAGGAGGTCATAGAAGGAGAGAAGAGGAAAGAGCCTGGAAGATATTTTTCTTTAATTCCCTGTATGGCAATTCTTGCTGAATAAGACACAAATTATGATTTAAAAATCCTCTGGGAAATTTCTGGATTGAAGGAAATAAACATTGAATTCAGTTAAATTGATATTGCTGAAATGTAGAACATATTCTTTGCTGCATTTCATTCAACATGACTTTTTGTTTATCAAGTCATTCTTCATGTGTGCAGGCTTGCTGAGGCTCAAACCCAGGACTTTGCACATGCCATGTAAGCATACTTTACTGAGCTACACCCTTAGCCACATGAAATCTTTTAACTGTAATTTTCACTATTATTTTTTGTTATTAATTTATTTTCTTTAGGTTTAAATTTCATGAGCTTCTTTGCTTCCTGGTTTCAATAGAATACACCAAACTTATTATCTTGATATTTCTGGCCCATCCCAAATCAGGAAGTAGTCAGCGTTTATCAGGAATGTGTTTGGACATGATTTCCTTACCCACTACCCATTGGTAGTTTCTAGCTCAAGTCCTGTGTTTTGTGTGGGCCTTAGATTTGCATGAATATTGAATCATTCCTTCCAGCTCTCTCCTGCTCCTCAGCTCACTTCCATCAGAGAGAGAGAGAGACCTGCTCTCTCATCTATGTTTTCCCAGTAATGTATACCTTGATCAAAATGATTCATGTACATTTTACTTTTTGGCCTCACCTTGACGTCAAGATCCCCTCAAGGGAAGAGACTCTTCCATATCTTTGTATCCATATCTCCTAGCTAGCTGTCTGACAGGTAACGGACACTTAATAAATATTTGTTGAAAGAATTAATGGACTATTTTTCATTTGCAAGGCCCCAGGCTCAAATCTGTGGGGTTATGATTATTATTTTTTAACACTCTCCACCAGGTGCAGGTGGCTGGAGGCCAGGGTTTTTCCTTGTTGTCTAATCCCTCTTTGTCCTGTGTTTATTCATCATCTTTCCCTCGTCCTTGTTGCCTTGGTCTGCACACAAACACAGGACCCATGTCACAACAGAGAGGGATGACAGGAGACACTCCTTGAAAGGTGCTTCAGCTCCTCGGTTGAAGGGACTGTTGCAACAGGTTTTTACTTGACTCTAGAACTTTATGGGTGACATTCTAAACAAATTGTTTTCTGTCCGTAGTCTCCCGTGATAAGTGACAGAGTCCCACCTAAAGCTTCTGGCTGTTGCTTTTTCTATGGACTACTCCTGACCTCTCATACCTAGTTTTATGATATTACTTTCCCAATACGATGCCATTATTTGGTCTCTCTTGTAAAGTCAGCCCTTAGTTTGGAAAGATAAAGCATTTATATCTGTTTCTGGTCTAGACTTTTAGAATACCCTTCTTATTGGGGCTAACACTCTTTTTTCTTTTTTAGAAGATTTATTATATTTTAAAGTGAGGAGGGGAAAGCTTATGCATGTGAGTGCAGGTCCCCCTGATGGTCAGAAGGTGGCGCTGGTTCTCAAGCTAGTGTTGGGCCTCTGTAAGAGCAGGATGTGTTCTTAACTGCTGAGCTTTCTCTTCAGATCCAATACTTCTTTTTCATATGACCTGATCAGAATCCATATTGCTGCTGTTAGCACTGTGACATGCTTTGAAAGATTATGACAGCCTGTGCTCAACTTTCAACTTCTACCACATTTAGATTTACCAAAACCCTTCTGTTTTCCTCACTGAGTCTTCTCAGACACTTTATTATGTATCATTTCAAAAATAGTTTGGAAAACAATTTTCAGCAATTAAAGAGTAATTTAAGGATGTGCCCTTATTTGCCAAAGATACATCTTTTTGTTTATTTGCAAGGCATATGTGTATCTACACACACACACACACACACACACACACACACACACACACACACAAATAAAAAAAATACAAAAAACAAAAACCACATATAATTTCCTAGTTATTTGGATCATAATATTAAAAGCATATATATGTTTGCAGGGGTTCACAGAGCCCTACCCCATGCAGAGAACTATTGGCAGTTGACGGCTTCATGGGGAGGGAGAATCAATTTTCTTCAGAGATGTTCCACTTGCTAGACTATCTGTGTTCCATGGATGGCCCTAAACCCATGCACATACTGGAAGGAATGACTGGATACTACATGTTAAGAAAAAGTTGGAGGGTGGGCAGGGGAGAATATGATAAAAATAAAATGTGTACATGAATAAAAGTCTCAAATGTCTTAGTGTGTGTGTGTGTGTGTGTGTGTGTGTGTGTGTGTGTGTGTGTGTTAATGGATTATATTTCCCTACTTTTCATTAAGACCTTTAGGAAGCCGGGCGGTGGTGGCGCACGCCTTTAATCCCAGCACTCGGGAGGCAGAGCCAGGCGGATCTCTGTGAGTTCGAGGCCAGCCTGGGCTACCAAGTGAGTTCCAGGAGAGGCGCAAAGCTACACAGAGAAACCCTGTCTCGAAAAACCAAAAAAAAAAAAAAAAAAAAAAAAAGACCTTTAGGAAATAGATGATAAATTTTACCAAAATTATTTAGTTGATAAAGTAATAAGTTATTACATGGCAAAGTTAAAATAAAATAAGCTGTGGAACTTAAGCCATTATTTTCTAGAAGACATGGAATTAAAGAAATCCAGTACATTCATATCGCTTCCATAGGAAGGAGTGTTTAGCATGTTCTGTTGACTCTTCCTCACTGCTGTCTGTCTGTTGCCATCAGGCTAATTTTTGTCAAAAGCCCAAAGACTGAAAGAGATAGACACTTTCCTCATACCAGCTCTTACCCCTTTTATATTTCCACTGCGCATCTCTCTTCATTGATGGCGATATGCAGATGAGGCTATGA